>NC_059226.1:34595455-34740455 GCF_020615455.1 Coregonus clupeaformis | reverse complement strand
AGACACAATATACTACTGTAAATATATGGTACTACTGTAAAGTATATGTTACTACTGTAAAGTATATGGTACTGATGTAAAGTATATGATACTACTGTAAAGTAGATGGTACTACTGTAAAGTATATGGTACTGCTGTAAAGTATATGGCACTACTGTAAAGTATATGGTACTACTGTAAAGTATATGATACTTGTGCACTAAACATACCAGACACTCACTGTATAGTCCTTGCCTTGTGTGTGTGTGTCCAGCGCCTGGTGCCGTTGGTCACCTGAGCTTTACAGAGATCCTGGACACATCTCTGAAGGTCAGCTGGAAAGACCCCAACGAGAAGAACGGAGTCCTCACAGGTACTGTACCTAGTATAGTAGAGTATGTAACCCTAACCTTCTCTGGAAAGACCCCAACGAGAAGAGTCCTCCCAGATAACTAGGCCTACTGTAGGCATACTCTGTGGTTCACCCTGTTTGTTGAATGTGTGGTGTGTTTGGTTGGGTAGTGTGGTATCAAAAGTATCAATTTCTGTGCAAATGGACAATACATATCTATTCTATTCCATTCTATTGGCTTCTATTCTATTTCCATTTGTCCTCTGTATCAGTCTAACCAGCTGTGCTGTCCCTCCCCTACAGGCTACCGTATCTCATGGGAGGAGTTTAACCGGACTAACACCCGGGTCACCCACTACCTCCCTAACCTGACCCAGGAGTACCGGGTCACCGGGCTGACCGCCCTCACCACCTACACCATCCAGGTGGCTGGGATGACCTCCAAGGGACAGGGTCAACTGTCTTCTTCTACTATATCATCTGGTGTACCCCCAGGTTAGTACCTCCCCTATCCCTACCCCAGGTTAGTACCTCCCCCTAACTCTAACCCAAGGTTAGTACCAAACCCTACCCCCAGGTTAGTACCTCCCCCTAACCCTCCCAAAGGTTAGTACCTCCCCCTAACCCTACCCCAGGTTAGTACCTACCCCCTAACCCTAATTCCAGTCCCCTAACCCTGACCCAGTCCCCTAACCTCCCAGTCCCTAACCTGACCGTCCCCTAACCTGACCCAGTCCCCTAACCCTGACCCAGTCCCCCTAACCTGACCCAGTCCCCTAACCCCTGACCCAGTCCCCAACCCTAACGTCCCCCTAACCCTGCCCCTAACCCTAACCCCATCCCCCTAACCCCATCCCTAACCCTAACCCCAGCCATTCCCTAATCCCCATCCATTCCCAACCCCATCCATTCCCTAACCCCAGCCATTCTCTAACCCCAGCCATTCCCTAATCCCATCCATTCCCTAACCCCAGCCATTCCCTAACCCCAGCCATTCCCTAACCCCAGCCATTCTCTAACCCCAGCCATTCCCTAATCCCATCCATTCCCTAACCCCAGCCATTCCCTAACCCCAGCCATTCCCTAACCCCAGCCATTCTCTAACCCCAGCCATTCCCTAACCCCAGCCATTCCCTAACATCAGTCCCCTAACTCCAGCCATTCTCTAACACCAGCCATTCTCTAACCCCGGCCATTCCCAAACCCCAGACATTCTCCAACGCCAGCCATTCCCTAACCCCAGCCATTCTCTAACCCCAGCCATTCTCTAAACCCAGCCATTCCCTAACCCCAGCCATTCCCTAACCCCAGCCATTTCCTAACCCCAGCCATTCTCTAACCCCAGCCATTCTCTAACCCCAGCCATTCCCTAACCCCAGCAGTCCCCTAACCCAAGCCATTCTCTAACCCCAGCCATTCTCTAACCCCAGCCATTCTCTAACCCCAGCCATTCCCTAACCCCAGCCGTTCCCTAACCCCATTGAGAGTCTCGTCTTTTCCCTCCAAATGCTCTTATGATTGTTGGTAAACAACAACTCAGGTTGGTTGAGCTCCTTCTGTTCCCCTCCTAAGTTGGATGTTGCTCCAGCCTGCACCTCGCCAAATCAGGTGGAAGCTTTCTCCTCTCTACAATCCAGTCACTCTGTTCCCATATCCACCACTCTCATTGGCTAGCTCTCCTCCATTACCTCCATCCCTGATCTCACTGTGTCTCTCCACCATTATCTCCATCCCTGATCTCACTGTGTCTCTCCATTATCTCCATCCCTGATCTCACTGTGTCTCTCCACCATTATATCCATCCCTGATCTCATTGTGTCTCTCCATTATCTCCATCCCTGATCTCACTGTGTCTCTCCACCATTATCTCCATCCCTGATCTCACTGTGTCTCTCCACCATTATCTCCACCCCTGATCTCACTCTGTCTCTCCACCATTATCTCCATCTCAGATCTCACTGTGTCTCTCCATTATCTCCATCCCTGATCTCACTGTGTCTCTCCTCCATTATCTCCATCCCATATCTGTCACGCCCTGGCTCTGGGGACTCTAGTATGTTGAGCCAGGGTGTGAGTGTTCATTTGTTTATGTTCTAGTTTGTATTTCTAGGTTGGCCTGAGTGACTCCCAATCAGAGGCAACGAGTGTCAGCTGGTTGTCTCTGATTGGGAGCCATATTTAAACTGTCTATCTTTCCCTTTGTGTTTGTGGTTTCTTGTTCTTATTTGGTTTGTTTATGTAACCAGAGACATCACGTTTTCGTCTGTTGTTTTGATCGTGTGATCATACTCTAATAAATATAAATATGTTCACCTTCAACGCTGCGCATTGGTCCTCCTCCTTAGACGATCGTGACAATATCTCACTGTGTCTCTCCTCCTCCGTATGCAGAGATGCCGGGCCCCCCCACCAACATAGCCATCTCCAACATCGGCCCCCGCTCTGTGGCCCTGCAGTTTAAACCTGGCTACGATGGCAAGACATCCATCTCACGCTGGCAGGTCGAAGCACAGGTGAGAGACACATCCAATCAATCAATCAATCAAGCAAGCAAGCAGACAAGCAATCAATCAATTAAACCTTAAGTGAATTTAAAAAAATCTTAGTCTCTCTTTCTCTCCCGCTCTCTCTCTCTCTCTCTCTCTCTCTCTCTCTCTCTCTCTCGCTCTCTCGCTCTCGCTCTATATATATCTCCACCCCCCCTCTCCCTCTCCCCCCTCAATACCCCCATCCCTCTCTCTCTTCTTCCTCCTCTCTCTATCTCAATCTGCCCCCTCCCTCTCCCCCCTCTCTCCCTCTCTCTCTAGATTGGTATAATCGGGGAGAATGAGGAGTGGGTGATGGTCCACCAGTTGCCCAACGAGCCTGATGCCCGCTCCCTGGAGGTCCTGGACCTGAACCCCTACACCTCCTACAGGTACAGTAGAACATCACTAATACAGCTATGACAGGTACCTAACCCTACACCTGGTACAGGTACAGTAGAACATCACTAATACAGCTACAACAGGTACCTAACCCTACACCTGGTACAGGTACAGTAGAACATCACTAATACAGCTACGACAGGTACCTAACCCTACACCTGGTACAGGTACAGTAGAACATCACTAATACAGCTACGACAGGTACCTAACCCTACACCTGGTACAGGTACAGTAGAACATCACTAATACAGCTACGACAGGTACCTAACCCTACACCTCCTACAGGTACAGTAGAACATCACTAATACAGCTATGACAGGTACATAACCCTACACCTGGTACAGGTAGAGTAGAACATCACTAATACAGCTACGACAGGTACCTAACCCTACACCTCCTACAGGTACAGTAGAACATCACTAATACAGCTACGACAGGTACCTAACCTTACACCTCCTACAGGTACAGTAGAACATCACCAATACAGCTACGACAGGTACCTAACACTACACCTGGTACATGTACAGTAGAACATCACTAATACAGCTATGACAGGTACCTAACCCTACACCTGGTACAGGTAGAGTGGAACATCACTAATACAGCTACGACAGGTACCTAACCCTACACTTCCTACAGGTACAGTAGAACATCACTAATACAGCTACGACAGGTACCTAACCTTACACCTCCTACAGGTACAGTAGAACATCACCAATACAGCTACGACAGGTACCTAACCCTACACCTGGTACAGGTACAGTAGAACATCACCAACAGCTATGACAGGTACCTAACCCTACACCTGGTACAGGTAGAGTAGAACATCACTAATACAGCTACGACAGGTACCTAACCCTACAGGTACTGCAACCTTACACCTCCTACAGGTACAGTAGAACATCACCAATACAGCTACGACAGGTACCTAACCCTACACCTGGTACAGGTACAGTAGAACATCACTAATACAGCTACGACAGGTACCTAACCCTACACCTGGTACAGGTACAGTAGAACATCACCAATACAGCTACGACAGGTACCTAACCTTACACCTCCTACAGGTACAGTAGAACATCACCAATACAGCTACGACAGGTACCTAACCCTACACCTGGTACAGGTACAGTAGAACATCACTAATACAGCTACGACAGGTACCTAACCCTACACCTGCTACAGGTACAGTAGAACATCACCAATACAGCTACGACAGGTACCTAACCCTACACCTGGTACAGGTAGAGTAGAACATCACTAATACAGCTAAGACTCCAGGTACCTAACCCTACACCTCCTACAGGTACAGTAGAACATCACTAATACAGCTATGACAGGTACCTAACCCTACACCTGCTACAGGTACAGTAGAACATCACTAATACAGCTACGACAGGTACCTAACCCTACACCTGCTACAGGTAGAGTAGAACATCACTAATACAGCTACGACAGGTACCTAACCCTACAGGTACCTAACCCTACACCTCCTACAGGTACAGTAGAACATCACTAATACAGCTATGACAGGTACCTAACCCTACACCTGCTACAGGTAGAGTAGAACATCACTAATACAGCTACGACAGGTACCTAACCCTACAGGTACCTAACCCTACACCTGCTACAGGTACAGCAGAACATCGCTAATACAGCTACGACATGTACCTAACCCTACAGGTACCTAACCCTACACCTGCTACAGGTAGAGTAGAACATCACTAATACAGCTAAGCCAGGTACCTAACCCTACACCTGGTACAGGTACAGTAGAACATCACTAATACAGCTACGACAGGTACCTAACCCTACACCTCCTACAGGTACAGTAGAACATCACTAATACAGCTATGACAGGTACCTAACCCTACACCTGCTACAGGTACAGCAGAACTTCACTAATACAGCTACGACAGGTACCTAACCCTACAGGTACCTAACCCTACACCTGCTACAGGTATAGCAGAACATCACTAATACAGCTACGACAGGTACCTAACACTACACCTGCTACAGGTACAGTAGAACATCACCAATACAGCTACAACAGGTACCTAACCTTACACCTCCTACAGGTACAGTAGAACATCACTAATACCGCTATGACAGGTACCTAACCTTACACCTCCTACAGGTAGAGTAGAACATCACCAATACAGCTACGACAGGTACCTAACCCTACACCTGGTACAGGTACAGTAGAACATCACTAATACAGCTACGACAGGTACCTAACCCTACACCTCCTACAGGTACAGTAGAACATCACCAATACAGCTACGACAGGTACCTAACCCTACACCTGGTACAGGTACAGTAGAACATCACTAATACAGCTACGACAGGTACCTAACCCTACACCTGGTACAGGTACAGTAGAACATCACTAATACAGCTACGACAGGTACCTAACCCTACACCTGGTACAGGTAGAGTAGAACATCACTAATACAGCTACGGCAGGTACCTAACCCTACACCTGCTACAGGTAGAGTAGAACATCACTAATACAGCTAAGCCAGGTACCTAACCTTACACCTGGTACAGGTACAGTAGAACATCACTAATACAGCTACGGCAGGTACCTAACCCTACACCTCCTACAGGTACAGTAGAACATCACCAATACAGCTACGACAGGTACATAACCCTACACCTGTACAGGTACAGTAGAACATCACCAATACAGCTACGACAGGTACGAACCACAGGTACTCTAACCCTACACCTGCTACAGGTACAGTAGAACATCACTAATACAGCTACGACAGGTACCTAACCCTACACCTGCTACAGGTACAGTAGAACATCACTAATACAGCTACAACAGGTACCTAACCCTACACCTCCCTACAGGTATAGTAGAACATCACTAATACAGCTATGACAGGTACCTAACCTTACACCTGCTACAGGTAGAGTAGAACATCACCAATACAGCTACGACAGCCTAACCTTACACCTCCTACAGGTACAGTAGAACATCACTAATACCTATGACAGGTACCTAACCTTACACCTCCTACAGGTAAGTAGAACATCACCAATACAGCTACGACAGGTACCTAACCCTACACCTGGTACAGGTACAGTAGAACATCACTAATACAGCTACACAGGTACCTAACCCTACACCTCCTACAGGTACAGTAGAACATCACCAATACAGCTACGACAGGTACCTAACCCTACACCTGGTACAGGTACAGTAGAACATCACTAATACAGCTACGACAGGTACCTAACCCTACACCTCCTACAGGTACAGTAGAACATCACTAATACAGATATGACAGGTACCTAACCTTACACCTGGTACAGGTACAGTAGAACATCACTAATACAGCTACGACAGGTACCTAACCCTACACCTCCTACAGGTACAGTAGAACATCACCAATACAGCTACGACAGGTACCTAACCCTACACCTGGTACAGGTACAGTAGAACATCACTAATACAGCTACGACAGGTACCTAACCTTACACCTCCTACAGGTACAGTAGAACATCACAAATACAGCTATGACAGGTATCTAACCCTACACCTGGTACAGGTACAGTAGAACATCACTAATACAGCTATGACAGGTACCTAACCCTACACCTGGTACAGGTACAGTAGAACATCACTAATACAGCTACGACAGGTACAGTGGGGGAAAAAATTATTTAGTCAGCCACCAATTGTGCAAGTTCTCACACTTAAAAGATGAGAGAGGCCTGTAATTTTCATCATAGGTACACGTCAACTATGACAGACAAAATGAGAATATTTTTTCCAGAAAATCACATTGTAGGATTTTTTACGAATTTATTTGCAAATTATGGTGGAAAATAAGTATTTGGTCAATAACAAAAGTTTCTCAATACTTTGTTATATACCCTTTGTTGGCAATGACACAGGTCAAACGTTTTCTGTAAGACTTCACAAGGTTTTCACACACTGTTGCTGGTATTTTGGCCCATTCCTCCATGCAGATCTCCTCTAGAGCAGTGATGTTTTGGGGCTGTCACTGGGCAACACAGACTTTCAACTCCCTCCAAAGATTTTCTATGGGGTTGAGATCTGGAGACTGGCTAGGCCACTCCAGGACCTTGAAATGCTTCTTACGAAGCCACTCCTTCGTTGCCCGGGCTGTGTGTTTGGGATCATTGTCATGCTGAAAGACCCAGCCACGTTTCATCTTCAATGCCCTTGCTGATGGAAGGAGGTTTTCACTCAAAATCTCACGATACATGGCCCCATTCATTCTTTCCTTTACACGGATCAGTCGTTCTGGTCCCTTTGCAGAAAAACAGCCCCAAAGCATGATGTTTCCACCCCCATGATTCACAGTAGGTATGGTGTTCTTTGGATGCAACTCAGCATTCTTTGTCCTCCAAACACGACGAGTTTAGTTTTTACCAAAAAGTTATATTTTGGTTTCATCTGACCATATGACATTCTCCCAATCCTCTTCTGGATCATCCAAATGCACTCTAGCAAACTTCAGACGGGCCTGGACATGTACTGGCTTAAGCAGCGGGACACGTCTGGCACTGCAGGATTTGAGTCCCTGGCGGCGTAGTGTGTTACTGATGGTAGGCTTTTTTACTTTGGTCCCAGCTCTCTGCAGGTCATTCACTAGGTCCCCCCGTGTGGTTCTGGGATCTTTGCTCACCGTTCTTGTGATCATTTTGACCCCACGGGGTGAGATCTTGCGTGGAGCCCCAGATCAAGGGAGATTATCAGTGGTCTTGTATGTCTTCCATTTCCCTAATAATTGCTCCCACAGTTGATTTCTTCAAACCAAGCTGCTTACCTATTGCAGATTCAGTCTTCCCCAGCCTGGTGCAGGTCTACAATTTTGTTTCTGGTGTCCTGTGACAGCTCTTTGGTCTTGGCCATAGTGGAGTTTGGAGTGTGACTGTTTGAGGTTGTGGACAGGTGTCTTTTATACTGATAACATTTTCAAACAGGTGCCATTAATACAGGTAACGAGTGGAGGACAGAGGAGCCTCTTAAAGAAGAAGTTACAGGTCTGTGAGAGCCAGAAATCTTGCTTGTTTGTAGGTGACCAAATACTTATTTTCCACCATAATTTGCAAATAAATTCATAAAAAATCCTACAATGTGATTTTCAGGATTTTTTTTCTCAATTTGTCTGTCATAGTTGATGTGTACCTATGATGAAAATTACAGGCCTCTCTCATCTTTTTAAGTGGGAGAACTTGCACAATTGGTGGCTGACTAAATACTTTTTTCCCCTACTGTACCTAACCCTACACCTCCTACAGGTACAGTAGAACATCACTAATACAGCTACGACTGGTACCTAACCCTACTGTACATCTGGTAAACACATAGTTATACTGGTAGTCACATACTGACCACACAAAACAACCCATTAGAGTTGGGCTCTGTTCCACGTCAAAGGGATTGTTGTGGAAAACTCGATCCAAGGATTAGGCAGAGACTAATTCTATGGCATAATAGTGAATATTTTAATGCATACTAGCAGCTGCAAGGTAGATCCCTCTCTGATCGCAGTCAGGGAAGGAGCTCCCAGAGTAAATGGTTCCATGTCATATAGTGGGAGGTAATAATACAATCATATTGTTACACAACAGTTATTTATACAAGCAACAGTTCCAGAACACAATGGTCTTGTGTTAGGGTGCCGACATACCAGGAGTCTATGAAAGGCATAACGTCACAGTCCAACACAGAACAATATCATAACCCTTGAGAAGTTATAACAGCTCACCCCAATTATGCCACAACAGGATCAATATTCAATTCATGAGTAGAAAAGTCCATACCCTCTGAATTGACTGAATTGAAATGGGATTGGACCCCAACCCTATGTTCTAAACATTGCTTTTACCAGAACATCCTTTCAAACCCATGATGACATCCATACCTTCCTGTCTGTCCTCCCCTGTAGGTTCCGCATGCGCCAGGTGAACATAGTGGGGACCAGTCCTCCGAGCCAGCCCTCCAGGAAGATCCAGACCCTGCAGGCGCCTCCAGATATTTCCCCCTACAACGTCACCCTCCGAACAGCCTCAGAGAGCAGCCTCTGGCTCCGATGGGTGGTGGGTCCTGACTAGATTGTTTTCCTCATAAGGGCACAATGGAACACATTTACATTTACATTTTAGTCATTTAGCAGACACTCTTACCCAGAGCGACTTACAGTTAGTGCATACATTATTTTATCGAACCCACAACCATGGCGTATCATGCTCCTGTAGTCTAGACAACCTCTACAGGAGCTACAGCCCCCACTGCCTTCAATACAACCGATGCTGTTCATTTTGCCTTCAGAAAAACATTGAGTCGCACCATATTTCCTTTAGCTACACAACTTCTAAATTAATTTCAGTCGAATATAAAGTCGCTATAAGTCCACTGAAAGGAGCATTCAAACTGAAAACCTAAAACACTGTCTTATTCTATTGATTTCAAGACACACAGCAAATTATCAAGAACCCAGCTACAGAAAAGGCAACAAAGTAACACGATACTATTTCTACTGGCTACGGTCATTTCTGCAACATTGTTGCATTCAATAAACAGCCACCCGGCAGCGCCCAAAACCTTTGCGTGTTGCAACGGTCTGTTCTTTGTAATGTGAGGAATAGGCTACACTCGATAGAAAAGGGGGTAAGTAGGCCAATTAAGCTGTTAAAAAGAGAGTCATGAAATGACCCTAGTTCAGCCTAGTTTCAATACCGCAGAGGATCACTGACGAGGGAACAATAAGTAGCCTGGTTGATGATAACAAAAGCGGCTCCCCTCCCAATATTCACCCCCCCGTGGTCCCCCCTATCTGTGCTTCTGTCTGTCTGTTTGTAAGCTGCATGCACTATGATCAAGAAGGAATAAAAGATCCACAATGAAGTTTAAAAAATGAAACTAATTTAAACAGACATTCATACACAATCTCTCTCTCTCTGTCTCTCTCTCTCTCTCTCTCTCTCTCTCTCTCTGTATCTCTGTATCTCTCTCTCTCTCTCTGTCTCTCTGTCTCTCTGTCTCTCTGTCTCTCTGTATCTCTCTCTCTCTCTCTCTCTCTCTCTCTGTACCTCTGTATCTATCTCTCTCTCTCTGTATCTCTCTCTCTCTGTACCTCTGTATCTCTCTCTCTCTCTTTGTATCTCTCTCTCTGTATCTCTGTATCTCTGTCTCTCTGTCAGCCAGTCTCTCTCTCTCTGTTTCTCTGTCTCTCTGTCTCTCTGTCAGTCAGTCTCTCTCTCTCTCTGTTTCTCTGTTTCTCTGTCAGTCAGTCTCTCTCTCTCTCTGTTTCTCTGTTTCTCTATCAGTCAGTCTCTGTCTCTCTCTATCTCAGTCTCAGTCTCTCTGTCAGTCAGTCTGTCTCTCTCTGTCTCTCAGTCAGTCAGTCAGTGTGTATCATAGCCTCTCTCTCTCCAGCCTCTTCCAGAGTGGGAGTACAATGGGGACCAGGAGTTGGTGGGTTACCGGGTGCAGTACTCCAGAGCGCCATCTAAGGGAGGGGTCCTATCCCATGTCATCAGTGACCGGCTGGAGAAGGAGTTTACCATCGAGGACCTGGAGGAGTGGACAGAGTACGAGGTCAGGGTTCAGGCCATCAATGGCATGGGGTCTGGGCCCTGGAGCCAGCCTGTCCACGGGAGGACCAGGGAGTCTGGTAAGACTGGGGAGACACACAGCTTAACACACTTACATGTATGCTAAACACACACCTCAACACACAACTCAAAACACAACTCAACACGCACCTCAACACACACCTCAAAACACAACTCAACACGCACCTCAACACACACCTCAACACACACACACACACACCCACACACACACACACACACACACACACACACACACACACACACACACACACACACACACACACACTGGAGTCAGCCTGACCAGGGCAGAACCAGGGAGTCTAGTAAGACTTAGAAGACAGCTAACACACTCATACTGAACACACAGACACACACACACAGGCTGTATTGTAACCTCTGACCCCTGTGTAGTGCCGTCCTGTGGTCCATCCAATGTGTCAGCCTTGGCCACGACCTCCAGTAGTATTCTGGTCCGCTGGGGGGATGTCCCTCAGACTGACCACAACGGACTCATCCTGGGATACAAGGTCAGTGACAAACACACACACACACACACACACACGCACGCACGCACACACACACACACGCACGCACACACTATTACCCATTGTCCCCCTCTCCCAGGTTGTGTATAAGGAGAAGGGTTCAGACTCTGTCCCTCAGTACCTGGAGGTGGAGGGGAACACCAGTCACAGTGTTCAGTTGAGTGGTCTGGGGAAGTATGTCCTGTATGAGATCCAGGTCCTGGCCTTCACACGGATAGGAGACGGCAGGAGCAGCAAGCCATCCATCCTGGAGAGGACCCTGGACGATGGTGAGCATTACTCACTAACGTAATACCTTAGACCTTGGGTTCAAACCCGGGTGTCCTGCATGCCACAACACTATGTTAGGCTGTTGAGCTAAATCTGTCAATGAGGGGCATCCACAAGGAGGCTACTGGCCATGTCAAGTTTATTCTACCCCCTCCTAGAACCACTGGTCCTATTATCCTCCATTCTGGAATTGTATTGATAAAGGTAAGCTCAACTAACATCAACGTGGACACAGTACTGTTGTGGTGGTACTGTCCTCAAAAACGCTGACATGTTCCTCCCTCTGTCTCCACAGTCCCAGGTCCTCCAGTGGGCATCCTGTTCCCAGAGGTGAGGACCGGCTCAGTCAGGCTCATCTGGCAGCCTCCTGCCCAGCCCAATGGCATCATCCTGGGTACGTCTACTACCACAGCCCCTTCCCCTTTATACATCCATTATCCTAACAGGTAGTGGTATTCTAACTAACTGCTGTATCTAAACCACTGGGGTTCCATATCTCATGGTCCAAGCTCTGAAACCAAGACCCTATCCACATACTGTACATTACGTTGTCCCTGGTTCCTCCAAGACTCCGCTGCACTATGCAATCTATGTCCATATGTTCTTTATTGGCAATGTTTCGACCTTTAGGTCATCAACAGATCGTTTCCTATACTGAATCTTCATGTTCCTCTCTCCGACCTAGCCTATCAGATCACACACAGACGGAACTCCTCCAATAGCAATGCTGCCACTGTGGACGTGCTGAGCCCCAGTGAGCGACAGTATACAGCATCTGGACTGAAACCAGAGGCCGTCTATGTGTTCCGCCTCACTGCTCAGACACGCAAGGGCTGGGGGGAGGCTGCAGAAGCCCTGGTGGTCACTACAGAGAAGAGAGGTAGGTACTGACCCGACTGGGGAGGAAGTAGTGCAAACATAATGTATCTTTCAATTATTTACTTACAGTGAGGGAAAAAAGTATTTGATCCCCTGCCGATTTTGTACATTTGCCCACTGACAAAGAAATGATCAGTCTATAATTTTACTACAAGACCATCGCCAAGCAGCTTGGTGAGAAGGTGACAACAGTTGGTGCGATTATTCGCAAATGGAAGAAACACAAAATAACTGTCAGTCTCCCTTGGCCTGGGGCTCCATGCAAGATCTCACCTCGTGGAGTTGCAATGATCATGAGAACGGTGAGGAATCAGCCCAGAACTACACGGGAGGATCTTGTCAATGATCTCAAGGCAGCTGGGACCATAGTCACCAAGAAAACAATTGGTAACACACTACGCCGTGAAGGACTGAATTCCTGCAGCGCCCGCAAGGTCCCCCTGCTCAAGAAAGCACAGATCCATGCCCGTCTGAAGTTTGCCAATGAAAATCTGAATGATTCAGAGGAGAACTGGGTGAAAGTGTTGTGGTCAGATGAGACCAAAATCGAGCTCTTTGGCATCAACTCAACTCGCCGTGTTTGGAGGAGGAGGAATGCTGCCTATGACCCCAAGAACACCATCCCCACCGTCAAACATGGAGGTGGAAACATTATGCTTTGGGGGTGTTTTTTCTGCTAAGGGGACAGGACAACTTCACGCATCAAAGGGACGATGGACGGGGCCATGTACCGTCAAATCTTGGGTGAGAACCTCCTTCCCTCAGCCAGGGCATTGAAAATGGGTCGTGGGTGGGTATTTCAGCATGACAATGACCCAAAACACACGGCCAAGGCAACAAAGGAGTGGCTCAAGAAGAAGCACATTAAGGTCCTGGAGTGGCCTAGCCAGTCTCCAGACCTTAATCCCATAGAGAATCTGTGGAGGGAGCTGAAGGTTCGAGTTGCCAAACGTCAGCCTCGAAACCTTAATGACTTGGAGAAGATCTGCAAAGAGGAGTGGGACAAAATCCCTCCTGAGATGTGTGCAAACCTGGTGGCCAACTACAAGAAACGTCTGACCTCTGTGATTGCCAAAAAGGGTTTTGCCACCAAGTACTAAGTCATGTTTTGCAGAGGGGTCAAATACTTATTTCCCTCATTAAAATGCAAATCAATTCATGACATTTATGACATGCGTTTTTCTGGATTTTTTTGTTGTTATTCTGTCTCTCACTGTTCAAATAAACCTACCATTAAAATTATAGACTGATCATTTCTTTGTCAGTGGGCAAACGTACAAAATCAGCAAGGGATAAAATACTTTTTTTATTTGACCTATTATTTATGTATTCATGTATTTCATTATTCATGTATTTATTTATTTATTTATTTATATTTGTATTTTTGCATCTATTTATTTACATCTATTTATTAATTTATTCATTAATTTACTTATTTATTACAGTCATTGCTGTTATGTATGAGAGTGGTGTTTGACAGTGTGTGTTAACCCCACCCCCCTCAGCGCGGCCCCAGCCAGCCAGCCGTCCCACAGTGCCCCAGGAGGACGTGCAGGCGCGCAGCGTGATGTTGTCATGGGAACCAGGTAGTGACGGCCTCTCACCTGTCCGGTACTACACAGTGCAGTACAGAGAGCTACCAGATGGTAACTGGACCGTCCACTCTGCATCGGTCAACCACGAGGCAAGCTCCTACATAGTGGACAGGTACAGTACACACCCTTCATAGTGCACTACCTAGTACCCTCCATAGCACCCTGCCTAGCACCATACCTAGTACCCTATCTAGGTCAGGTGAGAGGGCAGAGAGACCTTATTCACATTAAAGGAAGAGATGCTTATGAATGTGGTATGTAGGGTTATGAATATGTTTATGTAGGTAGCCTTTAAACAAAGTGTTACCACACTATCTAGTACCTGTCTAGGATAACTCTAGGTTCAAGACATAAGTGAACTGACAGGGGACATTGTCTGTCCTGCCAGCCTCAAGCCGTTCACCTCGTACCGGTTCAGAGTGAAAGCCACCAACGACATCGGGGACAGTGAGTACAGCCAGGAGAGTGAGGCTACCACCACCCTACAGGATGGTAAGGACATCATGTAAATGTGAATGACTGACTCCGTATCCCTGCAAACCCGGCTTCCAAAACGTTTTTTAAAAATCTTTTGAATACTTTGAGAGTTTGTTTAATTCTGCCTGTAGTAGCAGATGGACATGGTTTTCAAATGTGGGACTATTCCGTTGGTTTCATTGAGCCAAGCAAGCTGTCAACTACTTGAACCCAGGTTCATGTTGATTCAATGCTGTTTTTGCTGGGTTATCCCTTTGAGGGCTGTGTAGTCACACCACTGTACTGGGAGACAGACAGTCCTCCTCAGTAGGCAGTCATTGCTGTCTCTCTGATTGGTTGACTGTACACACCGTACTTCAGCAGTGACAGCTGTGAGAGGAGCTACTCTGTGTTGTGTTCCAAAGTATTAGGATGTGTTGTCAACATGGCTTGTTGTAAAACAGAAGTACACTGTCCACTGCTGATGACCTCATACTGAGAGAATCACACTGCTTGTGCTTGTTGACACAATAGTCCTACTGTGTGTTGTGTGTGTTGTGTCTGGTGTGTGTGTTGTGTCTGGTGTGTGTGTTGTGTCTGGTGTGTGTTTGTGTGTGTGTTGTGTCTTTTGTGTGTGTGTGTGTGTGTGTGTGTGTGTGTGTGTGTGTGTGTGTGTGCAAGTGTTTATACAGTCCAGCAGTTCAATGATACCCCTATATCTGTCTCCACACAGCCCCAGACAAAGCTCCCACAATCCTCTCTGTTACACCCCACACCACCACATCGGTGCTGGTCCGATGGGAGGTAAGCAGTAGATTTGTAAGGTGCAGTTTTCTCCCTTCTAGAGAGTGTCCTTGCCACTGTGTTGCTTTTTAGTCTCTGGTGGTCTAGGCTGGGTTACTGTAAAACATTTTGTTGATGTAGAACTGTGGATGTAAAAAGGGCTTTATAAATAAATGTGATTGATTGATCCCCCCTCCAGCCACCTGCTGAGGAGCAGATAAACGGGGTACTGCTGGGGTTCAGGGTACATTACCGGGAGTTACAATATGACCGCCTCCGTAGCTTCACCGTACGAACCATCAACAGCCCCGCCTCCAACTGGGCCGAGCTCACCGGTGAGTTGACCTGTGATCTCTGTTTGTTTACTTAACCTTTTCCCCAGCTGTTAGCCTCTGGGTGACTGTGGGTCTACTCTATTCACACGTTACACTGATGACCTAACATCAGACTCCTTCCTCCCCTGTCTCCTCCCCCTCTTGCTGCCTCTTTATGGTGGCTGCCCTAACTACCTGTGTTCTGTCCTCCCTCCTCCCTCCCCCCTCCTCCCCTTGGTCCGTCACCCTCTAGCCCCCTACAGTGTGAGGAACCTGAGCGAGTCCTCTCTCACCCAGTACGAGCTCGATAGTAAGTACTCTGTGTCACAGGAGGCTGGGGGCACCTTAATTGGGGAGGAGGGGCTCGTGGTAATGGCTGGAGCGGAATCATTGGAATTGTAGCAAATACATCAGACACATGGTTTCCATATGTTTGGTGCCATTCCATTTGCTCCGTTCCGTCCCTTATGATGAGCCGTTCTCCCCTCAGCAGCCTCCTGTCTCTCTCGCTGTCTGCCTGACAATCATCTGTTTGTGTAAACGTATGTTTATGTCTGTGTGTGTTTGCCAACATCCCACATCTCTGCTCTTCCTCATTTGTCTTAATATTTTACCATCCTGTCATGGTGTTGTTTTACCTCTTCCTCATCGGGTGTGTCCTGACCTCTGACCTCTTCACTTTATCTCTCATCTTTTCCTTCAGCTCATAACGTTGTATCACCAGCTCCACTGCTATTGGATGGTCCTCCCAGGCCATTTGTGGATAACTCTTTCTGTGTTTCTCCTCCCACAGATTTGAGTAAACACAAGCGTTATGAGATCCGTCTGAGTGTGTACAACGCCGTGGGGGAGGGGCCTACCAGCACGCCACAGGAAGTGTTTGTGGGAGAGGCAGGTGAGAAGCGATGATGAGATCAACTTTATTGTCCCCAGTGGTTCCACTGTCCTGGAAAACTAACCCAAGCGCAGCTCAACTATTTAAAAGTATTTGACATATGAATTGGACCTGGTCTGACCAATATCACTGTCAGTATTGAACGTTTACCCTCCACTCCACTCCAGTCCCTGCAGCCCCGCCCCAAACTGTGACCATCCAATCATCAACAGCAACCCAGCTGGATGTCACATGGGACCCGCCCCCTCTAGATGCTCAGAATGGAGACATACAGGGGTACAAGGTGAGGATCACTCTATCTGGGCTATCACTTAACTTGAACCACTTCTAACATTCAAATAGATCTAGAATATATGATGAAGGGACAGAGGTTATATTCACATTCAGACAGATCTAGAATATATGATGAAGGGTCAGAGGTTATATTCACATTCAGACAGATCTAGAATATATGATGAAGAGTCAGAGGTTATATTCACTTTCACACAGTTGTTTCACTTACTTCATCTATGGCTTAGTGTGTTGTTTGTGTGGTGTGTTGTGTTGTGTGTGTTGTGTTGTGTGTGTATTGTGTGTGTTGTCTGTGTGTGTGTGTGTGTTGTATGTGTGTGTGTGTGTGTGTGTGTTGTGTATTGTGAGTGTTGGTATACTGCAGTATACTGTTTAACATGTGGGTCTGCAGTATACCATACTGTAGAACATGTAGGTCTGCAGTATACCGTACTGTTTAACATGTGGCTCTGCAGTATACCAACACTCACACAATACACACACACACACACACACATACAACACATACACAACACACAGACAACACTCACACAATACACACACAATACACATACACACAACACACACACAACACAACACACCACACACACAACACACTAAGCCATAGATGAAGTAAGTGAAACAACTGTGTGAAAGTGAATATAACCTCTGACTCTTCATCATGTATTCTAGATCTGTCTGAATGTGAATATAACCTCTGACCCTCCATCATGTATTCTAGATCTGTCTGAATGTGAATATAACCTCTGACCCTTCATCATATATTCTAGATCTGTCTGAATGTGAATATAACCTCTGACCCTTCATCATATATTCTAGATCTGTCTGAATGTGAATATAACCTCTGACCCTCCATCATGTATTCTAGATCTGTCTGAATGTGAATATAACCTCTGACCCTTCATCATATATTCTAGATCTGTCTGAATGTGAATATAACCTCTGACCCTCCATCATGTATTCTAGATCTGTCTGAATGTGAATATAACCTCTGACCCTTCATCATATATTCTAGATCTGTCTGAATGTGAATATAACCTCTGACCCTCCATCATATATTCTAGATCCGTCTGAATGTGAATATAACCTCTGACCCTCCATCATGTATTCTAGATCTATTTCTGGGAGTTCCAGCTGCAGAATGAGACAGAGAGGCTGCGTACCATGTTCCTCCCAGAGCTAGGGGTCAAGATTAAGAACCTGACTGGCTACACCACATACATGATCAGTGTAGCAGCCTTCAACGCAGCAGGGGACGGGCCCCGGAGTCCCCCGACCAGGGGCCGAACACAACAGGCCGGTAAGGGCCATGTACGCACGCACACACACACAGACACACACACACACAAACACACACCACCTACAGTATATGTGACATCCTTTAATTGCCCACCAGAGGGCGATCTCAACAAGCAGGTGAGCGCTGAGCCTGAAAGACTTGGTTAATCAGTCAGTTGTAACGTACAGAGTTACAGTTGGAGTAGGAAGCTGGCCAACAGCACTGCATCACATCTACTATTGTATCTGTGCTACCCACCACCATTTTGTCTCCTTCTTGTTCTGTCCCTTTCTATCTCTCTCTCTCCCGCTCACTGTTCCAATGTTCTCAAGTGTCAGTTTGAAGGATATTCTCAGGACCCTGTGCCCAGTCACAATAGCTCACCGCAGGAGAAACGGATGAGAGCTTTCAGCTCTGACTCAGTGGTTCTCAGTAGTACGCACTACATATTCTGTAAATATCTGTACTGTATCTGTGCTACTCCCGCCCGTCTGAATCACCCTCTCTCTCTCACACACACACTCTCTCTCTCTCTCTCTCTCTCTCTCTCTCTCTCTCTCTCTCTCTCTCTCTCTCTCTCTCTCTCTCTCTCTCTCTCTCTGTCTCTGTCTCTGTCTCTGTCTCTCTCTCTCTCTCTCTCTCTCTGACTCTGTCTCTCTCTCTCTGTCCTCAAGTCCCAGTTCAGTTTGAAGGATATTCTCAGGACCCTGTGCCCAGTCACAATATCTCACCGTAGGAGAAACGGATGAGAGCTGTCAGCTTGAGTCACTGGTATTCAGCACCAGGGACACATACTGTACACTACAGACTGTGTAACCGTCAATGTTTTCTTATGTTACAGTCTTATTCTAAAATTGATTAAATAAATAAAAATCCTCATCAATCTACACACAATACCCCATAATGACAATGCGTAAACAGGTTTTTAGAAATGTTTGCAAATGTATTAAAAATAAAAAACAGAAATACCGTATTTACACCCAATTCAGACCCTTTGCTATGAGACTCAAAATGTAGCTCAGGTGCATCTTGTTTCCATTGATCATCCTTGAAATGTTTCTACAACTTGATTGGAGTCCACCTGTGGTAAATTCAATTCATTGGACATGATTTGGAAAGGCACACACCTGTCTATATAAGGTCCCACAGTTAACAGTGCATGTCAGAGCAAAAACCAAGCTATGAGGTCAAAGGAATTGTCCGTAGAGCTCAGAGACAGGTTTGTGTCGAGGCACAGATCTGAGGAAGGGTACCAAAAAATGTCTGCTGTATTGAAGGTCCCCAAGAACACATTGGCCTCCATAATTCTTAAACGTAAGAAGTTTGGAACCACCAAGACTCTTCCTAGAGCCCGGCCAAACTGAGCAATCGGGGGAGAAGGGCCTTCGTCAGGGAGGTGACCAAGAACCAGATGGTCACTCTGATAGAGCTCCAGAGTTCCTCTGTGGAGATGGGAGAACCTTCCAGAAGGACAACCATCTCTGCAGCACTCCACCAATCAGGCCTTTTATGGTAGAGTGGCTAGACGGAAGCCGCTCTTCAGTAAAAGGCACATGACAGCCCGCTTGGAGTTTGCCAAAAGGCACCTAAAGGACTCAGACCATGAGAAACAAGATTCTCTGGTCTGATGAAACCAAGATTGAACTATTTGCCCACCCAACTACCTCATCCCCATATTGTTATTTACATTGTTATTTATTTTTGCTAATTTGCACCCCAGTATCTCTATTTGTACATCATCTTCTGCACATCCATCACTCCAGTGTTAAGACTAAATTGTAATTATTTTGCACTATGGCCTATTTATTGGTCGCAGTTGTAAATGAGAACTTGTTCTGAACTGGCTTACCTGGTTAAATAAAGGTTAAATAAATAAAAAATAAAAAAACGAAATGGCCTGAATGCCAAGCGTCACATCTGGAGGAAACCTGGCACCATCCCTACGGTGAAGCATGGTGGTGGCAGCATCATGCTGTGGGGATGTTTTTCAGCGGCAGGGACTGGGAGACTAGTCAGGATCGAGGGAAAGATGATCGGAGCAAAGTACAGAGAGATCACGGATGACAACCTGCTCCAGAGTGCTCAGGACCTCAGACTGGGGCGAAGGTTCACCTTCCAACAGGAAGGACACAGCCAAGACAACGCAGGAGTGGCTTCGGGACAAGTCTGGTCCAGCCAGAGCCAGGACTTGAACCCGATCTAACATCTCTGGAGAGACCTGAAAATAGCTGTGCAGCTACGCTCCCCATCCAACCTGACAGAGCTTGAGAGGATCTGCAGAGAAGAATGGGAGAATCTCCCAAATACAGGCGTGCCAAGCTTGTAGCGTCATACCCAACAAGACTCGAGGCTGTAATCGCTGCCAAGGTGCTTTAACAAAGTACTGAGTAAAGGGTCTGAAAACGTATATAAATGTGATATTTCAGTAGTTTTTTAAATTTTATAAATGTGCAAAAATTTCAAAAAAACTGTTTTTGCTTTGGCATTATGGGGTATTGTGTGTAGATTGATGAGGGAAAAAAAGTATTTAATCAATTTTAGAATAAGGCTGTAACGTAACAAAATGTGGAAAAAGTCAAGGGGTCTGAATAGTTTCTAAATGCACTGTATGGGACAAGTTTGGACCCAGGATATGGGAACTAACAGTGAAGGGGGTGGGGGGCTTTGAGTCTTATTGGCAAGGATTTGACAGCTACTAATGTTTTCATGGGGAAACCATAGGGGTGGAACGGAAGCCTGATGATGCTATAGAGGAAAAGGAGGAGGAGGAGTTGGTGGAGGAGTTGGAGGAGGAGGTGGAGGAGGGGTTGAATATTTTCCCAGTATTTGACAAATGTTTCTTCCTGAGAATAAATCACTTTTCTCCCGGGTAAGCTGGTATTTCCCGCCAAAACCGGAAATGTATTCAAAAGCATTATAAAACATATAAATAGGCCTATGTCTGGATTTGATTAGAGCTTTGATTGAACATTCAAGCCTGATGCAACCTGAACCTGATTAAATACATTTCATGAGCCCTACATTAAAGACATGTAATGAGCCCAAGCCCAAAAAAGCCCAAATGATTGTGCCGTTATCCAATACATACTGTATATGATATAGGCTTCGGCACATTACGCACAACAGAAAAACATAAAAGCCCATAGATGTAGCTAGCTATATGCTCTCTTGGGTAAATAAATGAAACTAGCTCCAGTAGGCTAATCTTTTTGAGTGTGAACTGTATTACTGTACTGTATTGTATTATACTGAATTATATGGACTAGAATTATGCGCTTTGTTCAAACCATGATAAAGCAGGGAGATAACGTGATTCTGGTGCAGCACATGCAGCCTACAAAGTTACAAGTATAGGCTAGTGAATTAGATTGAAATTGTTCCTATTATTTCCCCTAATGTTATTAGTCTACCTCCTCTTTCTCTCTCTATTGTTGCTTCATTCCTTCCTCGCTTTAAAACAGTTAAATGAAATACGTTTTGTTGTCCTTATCTTCATCATTCTAATGACATGCTTGAATAATATACAGTAGGACTAGAATGAGACGCAAGAAGGCTTTCACTTTTCTTCATGAAGTTATGGGTCTGAATAAATAACTGCTATATCCTACCGTTCACTCTTCTTTCTACATTACCTGTGAGTTCTATTGGCTGCTGTATTTAACATTCAGCAAACAATAGCTTGCGTCCTTCTTTGCATAGTCTATTGGTATAAGAAATGCAAAAAAAAAAAAAAAAGAAGTCCAGCAAGCTATTCTAGTCTAGCTTTTCCTGCATGGGACTCCAAGAGCTAAGGAGCCTTTTTACAGAGAGAGGCCAGTGGAGCACAAGTGTGTGCGTATTGCGCAAACAATTTTTTTATCATAACTCAATATTAGGAAGATGTTCCTTATGTTTGCTATGTATACTCAGTGTAGATGAAGTTAATGTGCAGCAGAATACCAAAGTGGTAAGTGAAAACTAGTTGTGTATAAGAAACAAATGTGGTTTAAAGCTACAATCTGTAATTATTTTTTTTCATCCAAACAGCAGCCCTGCCACTTGGTTTGTTATCAAGCTGATGGATGCCGGGGCTGGAGTTTAACCACTCTCCCGATAATAGATGGAGTTATGGATGCAAGGACTCAGTCCATGAGATCAATGTCAATGTGATGGTTATCTTCTTCAAGAATCGATGGGTACACATCATTAATTGTATACCCATCGGGGGGCCAGTATGAAAAATGTATGCACTCACTAACTGTAAGTCGCTCTGGATAAGAGTGTCTGCTAAATGACTAAAATGTAAATGTAATAAGTTAGAAGCTTATTATGCATAACCCATTATTCATTAGCTAAATATAAGGCTAAATGTATTACCAAATTGGTCTACACGGACAAGTTCTGGCCTGGTTTAGATCTTACCTGTCGGAAAGATATCAGTTTGTCTCTGTGAATGGTCTGTCCTCCGACAAATCAACTGTACATTTCGGTGTTCCTCAAGGTTCCGTTTTAGGACCACTATTGTTTTCACTATATATTTTACCTCTTGGGGATGTTATTCGAAAACATAATGTTAACTTTCACTGCTATGCGGATGACACACAGCTGTACATTTCAATGAAACATGGTGAAGCCCCAAAATTGCCCTCGCTAGAAGCCTGTGTTTCAGACATAAGGAAGTGGATGGCTGAAAACTTTCTACTTTTAAACTCGGACAAAACAGAGATGCTTGTTCTAGGTCCCAAGAAACAAAGAGATCTTCTGTTAAATCTGACAATTCATCTTGATGGTTGTAAAGTCGTCTCAAATAAAACTGTGAAGGACCTCGCGTTACTCTTGACCCTGATCTCTCTTTTGACGAACATATCAAGACTGTTTCAAGGACAGCTTTTTTCCATCTACGTAACATTGCAAAAATCTGAAATTTCCTGTCCAAAAATGATGCAGAAAAATTAATCCATGCATTTGTTACTTCTAGGTTAGACTACTGCAATGCTCTACTTTCCGAAGCTACCGGATAAAGCACTAAATAAACTTCAGTTAGTGCTAATCACGGCTGCTAGAATCCTGACTAGAACCAAGAAATTTGATCATATTACTCCAGTGCTAGCTTCCCTACACTGGCTTCCTGTTAAGGCAAGGGCTGATTTCAAGGTTTTACTGTTAACCTATAAAGCGTTACATGGGCTTGCTCCTACCTGTCTTTCCGAGTTGGTCCTGCCGTACATACCAATACGTACGCTACGGTCACAAGACGCAGGCCTCTAATTGTCCCTAGAATTTCTAAGCAAACAGCGGGAGGCAGGGCTTTCTCCTATAGATCTCCATTTTTATGGAACAGTTTGCCTACCCATGTGAGAGACGCAGACTCGGTCTCAACCTTTAAGTCTTTACTGAAGACTTATCTCTTCAGTAGGTCATATGATTGAGTGTAGTCTGGCCCAGGAGTGTGAAGGTGAACGGAAAGGCTCTGGAGCAACGAACAGCCCTTGCTGTCTCTGCCAGGCCGGTTCCCCTCTCTCCACTGGGGGTTCTCTGCCTCTAACCCTGTTACAGGGGCTGAGTCACTGGCTTGCTGGTGCTCTTTCATGCCGTCCCTAGGAGGGGTGCGTCACTTGAGTGGGGTTGAGTTACTGACGTGATCTTCCTGTCTGGGTTGGCGCCCCCTTGGTTTGTGCTGTGGTGGAGACCTCTGTGGGTATACTCGGCCTTGTCTCAGGATTGTAAGTTGGTGGTTGAGGATATCCCTCTGGTGGTGCGGGGGCTGTGCTTTGGCAGAGTGGGTGGGGTTATATCCTTCCTGTTTGGCCCTGTCCGGGGTTTCTTCGGATGGGGCCACAGTGTCTCTGACCGCTCCTGTCTCAGCCTCCAGTATTTATGCTGCAGTAGTTTATGTGTCGGGGGCTGGGGTTAGTTGGTTATACCTGGAGTACTTCTCCTGTCTTATCCAGTGTCCTGTGTGAATTTAAGTATGCTCTCTCTAATTCTCTCGTTCTCTCTTTCTCTCTGAGAACCTGAGCCCTAGGACCATACGTCAGGACTACCGGGCATGCTGACACCTTGCTGTCCCCAGTCCGCCTGGCCTTGCTGCTATTCCAGTTTCAACTGTTCTGCCTGCGGTTACGAAACCCCTACCTGTCCCAGACCTGCTGTTTTCAACTCTTAATGATCGGCTATGAAAAGCCAACTGAGAGACCTGAGCCCTAGGACCATACGTCGGGACTACCGGCCGTGGTGACTCCTTGCTGTCCCCAGTCCGCCTGGCCTTGCTGCTATTCCAGTTTCAACTGTTCTGCCTGCGGTTATGGAACCCCCTACCTGTCCCAGACCTGCTGTTTTCAACTCTTAATGATCGGCTATGAAAAAGCCAACTGAGATTTATTCCTGATTATTATTTGACCATGCTTGTCACTTATAAACATTTTTGAACATCTTGGCATGGTTCTGTTATAATCTCCACCCGGCACAGCCAGAAGAGGACTGGCCACCCCTCATAGCCTGGTTCCTCTCTAGGTTTCTTCCTAAGTTTTGGCCTTTCTAGGGAGTTTTTCCTAGCCACCGTGCTTCTACACCTGCATTACTAGCTGTTTGGGGTTTTAGGCTGGGTTTCTGTACAGCACTTCGAGATATTAGCTGATGTAAGAAGGGCTATATAAAATAAAATTGATTGAAAATTGATATTACCTTAAAGACGTAGGCTAGGACATCTATATATAGACCTATATACAGTATCAATCTAGAACTGTATTATCTATTTTGGATGCAATTTGAATGGAATTGGCTGAGCGAGAAAGACTGTGAGAGAGTGCACTGATTTAAAGCAAATATATAGGAGGGTTTTAAAACTGCAGCTGCAGTAAAAATACAAGGGGACCCCTGAAAGCCAGATGGAGATGTGTAAATGATATTACTGTAGCTGTAGGCTATGCTGTAGCAAATGTAGGTCTACCTGTCACAAGAAAAAAAAAGTTACCACGATGAGATGATAGGTCTACATACTGACATGGGCTGTCGGTCCCCACCCTGAGCGTTGATGTTTCATCGTGCAGTGACCAGAGAGATGGCCGTAGAGAATCCAGATTTAGACATTGCATATAATTTAACAGTTCCATTTCACGTCATGCTGTTCTTAGAAATAATTTCTTATAATTTACCAGTTTCTCGCAGTTATTTATCCCGGGAAAAGGGAGTGGTTTTGGGTGGTAAATCTCTGTAAATCTCGGTAACCGGGTTTCCGCCATTCAACCCTAGTACTGTAGAGTGAGGGGGACACATGAGGATGGGGTTGTTCTGACCCAGGTCCAGCCACACTACTAACATACACAAAGAGGCCTGTTCATTCCCCTGTAGCCAAACACACACACACACTAAAACCTCCTCTGTGGTTTCTAGTGGGGAAACAGTTTACAGAATTCATTTCTCAGGTGTTTTCCGCAGCCAGCCTGGCCCGGTCTCTTGAAGGACTGTGACATTGCAGAGAGAGGCAGAGGGGATGAAGTACTGAGGAGTTAAAACACAGAGAGACTACAGAATATTCTGCCTCCCCGCTCCTCTCTGCTCTGCAGGGCTCTGGAGTTAAAACACAAAGAGACTGCAGAATATTCTGGCTCCCCGCTCCTCTCTGCTCTGCAGGGCTCTGGAGTTAAAACACAAAGAGACTGCAGAATATTCTGGCTCCCCTCTCCTCTCTGCTCTGCAGGGCTCTGGAGTTAAAACACAAAGAGACTGCAGAATATTCTGGTTCCCCGCTCCTCTCTGCTCTGCAGGGGAACTCGGAGAGCAGCCAACCCAAGCTTTGGTCCATTTTATGCAGAATTGTAGCAAAGTCCCTGACATTAAGCTCAGCCCTGGCTGTTTCTGGCCAAGCACAATTCTCACAGGACTTCTGGAAGGTCGTGGGATGAATAGATGATTGTATCTGTCCCAGTCCCCAAGAAGTGGCGCAGCGGTCTAAGGCACTGCATCTCAGTGGTCTAAGGCACTGCATCTCAGTGGTCTAAGGCACTGCATCTCAGCGGTCTAAGGCACTGCATCTCAGTGGTCTAAGGCACTGCATCTCAGTGGTCTAAGGCACTGCATCTCAGCGGTCTAAGGCACTGCATCTCAGCGGTCTAAGGCACTGCATCTCAGCGGTCTAAGGCACTGCATCTCAGCGGTCTAAGGCACTGCATCTCAGTGGTCTAAGGCCCTGCATCTCAGTGGTCTAAGGCACTGCATCTCAGTGCTAGAGGCGTCACTACAGACCCCCTGGTTCCATTCCAGGCTGTATCACAACTGGCCGTGATTGGGAGTCCCATAGGGCAGCGCACAATTGGCCCAGCGTCGTCCGGGTTTGGCCGGTGTAGGCCGTCATTGTAAATAAGAATGCGTTCTTAACTGACTTGCCTAGTTAAATAAAGGTTAAAAAATAAAAAATAAAATAATAATAATACTATTGCTTCAGTATAATGACTTTGATGAATGAAGCAGACTATCCGGATATGGACTAAACTCAATCATATAGCGGCTTTCCAGATAAGGCTTTCAGCAGTGTGTTTGATTTGTACAGCAGCATATCCCGGATGGAGGGAGTTGACACGTGATCTAGGACCTGACAGGACCATGGTGTGACAGCCTAAGTGTCCTTCCCTAACCATGGCTCTCTCTCTCTCTCTCTCTCTCTCTCTCTCTCTCTCTCTCTCTCTCTCTCTCTCTCTCTCTCTCTCTCTCTCTCTCTCTCTCTCTCTCTCTCTCTCTCTCTCTCTCTCTCTCTCTCTCTCTCTCTCTCTCTCTCTCTCTCTCTCTCTCGCTCTCCTCCCCCTCTCCTGTCTCTCTCTTTCTCTCTCTCTCCCTCTCCTCTCCCTCTCCTGTCTCTCTCTCTCCCCATCCTCTCCCTCTCATGTTTCTCCCTTTCCCTCCTCCTCTCCAGCCCCCAGTAGACCCAGCTTCATCCACTTCAGTGAACTGACCACCACGTCAGTCAACATGTCCTGGGGAGAGCCACGCCAGGCCAACGGCATCATTGAGGGCTACCGCCTGGTCTACGAGCCCTGCACACCTGTCGATGGTGAGACACACACACTCGTGTGTTGATAGTGAGAAAACACACACATACATGAACGCATGCGCACACACACACACAGGCGCATTGATGATGAGAAACACACGCACACACGCACACTCACACACACACACTCACACACACACACACACTCACACACACACACACACACACACACACACACACACACACACACACACACACACACACACACATACCCATGGATGGTGAGAACCTCAGGAGCCTGGAAGGCTGTTAGTTACTTTGTTATGCCTTTAAACTACCCAGATAGTTAGATAGCTTACTTTCAGTCAGTGAGATGATTTACACTCATAGGCTAGCATCAGCGCCGCCATGGCCTTAGATTGGTATCCTAATCTGTTACAGCTGGGTAGGTCCAGGCCGGCCCTGTGGCCACATGCAGTCAGCTTGTTTACAACTTCCTCTCTCTCCTTGAGAGAAAACACAGCTAATAGCTGGTCTGTGCGGTTGGGCCTCCAGATTCCTTAGTAATTAGGAGCAGACAGGGGTGGTGGTATGGGAATGTGAGGTGGAGGACCTCTGAATGGGAATGGGAGGTAGACCTCTGTGGTCCCAGGCCTGATGGCCACTAATGACTTCTATCTGGCCCCTAGATCAGGCAGCCATGTGGGAGAGAAAGTGGCACAGCTGGGTCTGGGATGGTGGAGGAACATGTCTCTCTATCTGGAGGGTTGCAGTGATAGGGCACATCTGTTTATTGGGGACACTCACGCTCATTTACCATGCACTGTCAGTAGGGAGGTGGAAAGGTGCTTCCATACACTGTCAGTAGAGAGGTGGAAAGGTGCTAACATACACTGTCAGTAGGGAGGTGGAAAGGTGCTAACATACACTGTCAGTAGGGAGGTGGAAAGGTGCTAACATACACTGTCAGTAGGGAGGTGGAAAGGTGCTAACATACACTGTCAGTAGGGAGGTGGAAAGGTGCTAACATACACTGTCAGTAGGGAGGTGGAAAGGTGCTAACATACACTGTCAGTAGGGAGGTGGAAAGGTGCTTCCATACACTGTCAGTAGGGAGGTTGTGTGTCCATGTGTTAGTGTGTTTTTGTGCTTCCTTGCGTGCGTGCGAAGGTCTGCTTGTCTGTCCATGTATACTGGTGTGTAGCCTATATATATATATATGTATAGTGTATGTTGTGTAGCTTCTAGCCTCCAGTATCTCCAGCCTTAGTGTTGTCTCTGTACAGACTCCTCTCTGTCTCCTCTCCACTCCACTCCAGGTGTTAGTAAAATAGTCACAGTGGACGTGAAGGGCAGCACCCCCCTGTGGATGAAGATTAAGGACCTGGCTGACGGGGTGACCTATAACTTCAGGATCCGGGCCAAGACACTCACCTACGGGCCGGAGGTGGAGGCTAACATCACTACCGGACCAGGAGAAGGTACGTAACAGAGTATCTCTGGTCCAGCTAACATCAAAACGGACCAAGAGAAGGTAGGCCTGGCTGGTCATGAAATACGGTCTAGTCCCTGGGTCGTGTTCAGTAGGGAACACTGTAACGAGATGTTTTGCAACCGAAAAAGAAGATCTGTGTTCTTATTGGACAAGTTCTGCTAGTACCTCCCTGTTTAAAAAAGTTTTTAAAAGTTTTCTCCCTACTGAACATAACCCTGGCTTAGTCAGTGCTCTGTTTGCCCTATTACCTTTTCTAGGTGGAATTATAGTATGTACATATCCTGTCCTGCTCACCTCCTCTCACCTCCCCTCCCCTCCAGGAGCCCCAGGCCCTCCAGGTGAACCCTTCATCTCCCGGTACGGCACAGCCCTCACCCTACACTGGACCAGTGGAGACCCAGGCCGAGCTCCCATCACACGCTACGTCATCGAGGCCAGGCCCTCTGGTGAGTCCAGGTGATATTAGACCTTAGACTTAGAGCTTGCCTGGTGCAATGGAATAGTGCAAAAGTGCAAACCCTGCCCATCTGGTACTCCAGGCAGGCTCAGTCAAACACTCAATGTATTTCCTGCTCCCCTCTAGATGAAGGACTGTGGGATATCCTCATCAAAGACATTCCAAAGGAAGTGACATCATACACACTGAACCTGGACATGCTGAGAGAAGGGGTTACTTATGACTTCCGGGTCATTGGGGTCAACGACTACGGCTACGGCTCCCCCAGTGCTCCTTCACCCTCTATCTCTGGTTAGTTACGCTTGCTGCTACAGTTATAATAAATATGGATGCCTTTCCAAGACCTGGATTGAGCCTATTCCAGGACTAAAAACGATTTGAATCAATGGATTTTCTATTTCACCTACTTTTTAACTCTGTACTTGGCTTCATCTAGGTCCAGGAAACCAGACCATACTGTACAGGTTTAGTTAGTGACTTGTTCTTCCTCTTGGTACTGACGTCCGTTATCTAGCTCACTTGTCTCTCTCATCTCCAGCCCAGAAAGTGTCTCCCTTCTATGAAGAGTGGTGGTTCCTGGTGGTCATCGCTCTGGTGGGCCTAATCTTCATCCTCCTCCTCGTCTTTGTCCTCATCATCAGGGGCCAGAGTAAGAAGTACACCAAGAATGCTGACTCAGGTAGACAACAGAGAGAACTGCTCCATGTTTAACTATCCTTTCTGATACGTGTTTCTTTCAACTTTTTATTCCATTCCCAACATTCCATTCCCAAGTTATTGATACTTTTGGGGGCCGGTTTCCCGGACACCAATTAAGACTAGTCCTGGACAAAAAATGATGTTTCGATGGAGATTCTCCATTGAGCTATCTTTTCAGTCCAGGACTAGGCTTAATCTGTGTCTGAGAAGCTGGCCGTAAAGAGAACGGCTCAGATCCATCAGTCGTGAATGGAACATCTGAAAACTATGTATACAATTATAAAAATTCCAAAAAACCCTCCTTGGTTCCCCTCCCCTCATCTGCATGACCATTGTAATATGAGACCAAGCTAAAAGCACAATCAAATTCAATTATAGCCCATTTAACAGTAACAGTTGTCACAAAGTGCCTTACAGAAGCATAGGTAGACTGGAGAATGAGAGACAGGAGGTCATTATTGTCCCATGTTTAGAAAGAATGTGGATCGATCTGCCAGTGTAAGTGTCCAGGGTTTGTTCTCATGTTTAAGCCAATACTCATTCAGCCAGTACACTGTGTGGGACTCCTATCCCTTACCCCACTGTGCCAGACTGCCGCTCTGCTGAGTAATCCCAGGTGACATCACTGTTGGACTGCCACTACCCCTCCTCTGCATTTTTGTTGTGGGAGCACTGATGGCCAAATTCAACAACTTTTTAACTATGCTGAGTAAAATAATCACTTGGGAACGACCTGACGGAAGTCAGTTTTATTGTCCGTCACACGTTAGAACTCACAGGGATAGAGAGAAAGGGAGAGGAACATGGGAGGAAGTAGAGACAGAGAGGGTGAGAAACAGGAGAGAGGAAGAGAGGGGGAGAGGAACAGGGGAGGAAGTAGAGACAGAGAGGGTGAGAAACAGGAGAGAGGAAGAGAGGGAGAGAGGAACAGGGGAGGACGTAGAGACAGAGGGTGAGAAACAGGAGAGAGGAAGAGAGGGGGAGAGGAACAGGGGAGGAAGTAGAGACAGAGAGGGTGAGAAACAGGAGAGAGGAAGAGAGGGGGAGAGGAACAGGGGAGGAAGTAGAGACAGAGAGGGTGAGAAACAGGAGAGAGGAAGAGAGGGGGAGAGGAACATGGGAGGAAGTAGAGACAGAGGGTGAGAAACAGGAGAGAGGAAGAGAGGGGGAGAGGAACAGGGGAGGAAGTAGAGACAGAGAGGGTGAGAAACAGGAGAGAGGGAGAGAGGAACAGGGGAGGACGTAGAGACAGAGAGGGTGAGAAACAGGAGAGAGGAAGAGAGGGGGAGAGGAACAGGGGAGAAGGTAGAGACAGAGGGTGAGAAACAGGAGAGAGGAAGAGAGGGGGAGAGGAACAGGGGAGGAAGTAGAGACAGAGAGGGTGAGAAACAGGAGAGAGGAAGAGAGGGAGAGGAACAGGGGAGGAAGTAGAGACAGAGAGGGTGAGAAACAGGAGAGAGGAAGAGAGGGGGAGAGGAACAGGGGAGGAGGTAGAGACAGAGGGTGAGAAACAGGAGAGAGGAAGAGAGGGGGGAGAGGAACAGGGGAGGAGTAGAGACAGAGAGGGTGAGAAACAGGAGAGAGAAGAGAGCAGGGGAGTGGACAGAGGTGAGAAAAGGAGGGGAAGAGGGGAACAGGGGAGGAGGGAGGGTGAGAAACAGGAGAGAGGAAGAGAGGGGGAGAGGAACAGGGGAGGAAGTAGAGACAGAGAGGGTGAGAAACAGGAGAGAGGAAGGAGAGGAAGAGAGGTCAAGCCTGCGGTGATCTCACACGTTACCTTTTAAAGCCCTGTTAGTGTTTAGTGTGGTGTTGAGAGTGGTCCTATAAGGTCCAGGGGTCCTGTAGGGGTCAGGGGTCGGTCAACAGGGCTTTGGCTGGTCCAGGAGAGACAAGGACAGTGTTTGTCTGGGACACAAAGAGCCCCTTTTAGACCCTGCACCCCCAGCTACCTCCCAGCCACCCCCTGGCAGCACAGCCGTTTTGTACCACTGACGGTTGTTTGTTTTACTGTGGGCCCAAACTCACCACCAGGTTCAGGCGTTAGCATGGTGAGTCACACTAACCATTCAGGAGGAAGAGAGAGGAGAGGTCACTGGTCCCCTAAACCCTGCCTCTACACCTCACTGTGTTTATACTGTGTATAAGGGTATGTATATGGGCATGTGGGTCAGTAAACACATGGTTTTGTTTGATCAGGGCCTGGGACCCCAGTAGGGTCTCTCACTCTAAAGGTTTTAGAGGGAGACTGTTGATTAACCTCAGTGCTAAATCATTGATGGTGTTGATGTGAGCCATGACCAGCCTTTCAAAAGCATTTCACGGCTACCGATTTGAGTGCTCTGGGGCGATAGTCATGTAGGCAGGTTACCTTGGCGTTCTTGGGCACAGGGACTATGGTGGTCTGCTTGAAACATGTAGGTATTACAGACTGGGTCAGGGAGAGGTTGAACATGTCAGTGAAGACACTTGCCAGTTGGTTCACGCGTGCTCTGAGTGTGTGTCCTGGTAATCCGTCTGGCCCCGCGGCCTTGTTAACATTAACCTGTTTAAAGGTCTTACTCACATCGGCTACGGAGAGCGTGATCACACAGTCATCCGGAACAGCTGGCGTTCTCGTGCATGGTTCAGTGTTGCTTGCCTCGAAGCGAGCATAGAAGGCATTTAGTTTGTGTGTGTGCCCCTGCCCCTACAATGGACTAACCTTCTACCAGTGTCATCTTACCCCCACCTAGGAAGCCACAGTACCTCCCTGCCCCTGTCCCATGGGGAGATGGTCAGGCTGGACGAGGGACATTTCCCCGCCCTGGAACTCAACAACAGACGCCTGTCAGTCAAGAACTCCTTCTGCCGCAAGAACGGCATCTACACACGGTCAGTAACACACATACGCACGCACACACACACACACAGTCAGTTCACACACACACACACACACAGTCAGTTCACACACACATAAACACACAGATGATTTCTGCATGACGTCTATTTGTTGTTGTATTTGACTGTCTTCTAAAGCTCTAATAGTTCTAAAGCTCTAATAGTTCTAAAGCTCTAATAGTTCTAAAGCTCTAATAGTTCTAAAGCTCTAATAGTTCTAAAGCTCTAATAGTTCTAAAGCTCTAATAGTTCTAAAGCTCTAATAGTTCTAAAGCTCTAATAGTTCTAAAGCTCTAATAGTTCTAAAGCTCTAATAGTTCTAAAGCATTATGATGTTTCACAGTAAACCATCTCATTCTGAAGGGTCATGGCTGAGATTAAACCATCTCATTCTGAAGGGTCAGGGCTGAGATTAAACCATCTATTCTGAGGGGTCATGGCTGAGATTAAACCATCTCATTCTGAAGGGTCATGGCTGAGATTAAACCATATATTCTGAGGGGTCATGGCTGAGATTAAGTCATCTCATTCTGAAGGGTCATGGCTGAGATTAAACCATCTCATTCTGAAGGGTCATGGCTGAGATTAAACCATCTCATTCTGAAGGGTCAGGGCTGAGATTAAACCATCTCATTCTGAGGGGTCATGGCTGAGATTAAACCATCTCATTCTGAAGGGTCAGGGCTGAGATTAAACCATCTCATTCTGAGGGGTCATGGCTGAGATTAAACCATCTCATACTGAAGGGTCATGGCTGAGATTAAACCATCTCATTCTGAGGGGTCATGGCTGAGATTAAACCATCTCATACTGAGGGGTCATGGCTGAGATTAAACCATCTCATTCTGAGGGGTCATGGCTGAGATTAAACCATCTCATTCTGAAGGGTCAGGGCTGAGATTAAACCATCTATTCTGAGGGGTCATGGCTGAGATTAAACCATCTCATACTGAGGGGTCATGGCTGAGATTAAACCATCTCATTCTGAGGGGTCATGGCTGAGATTAAACCATCTCATACTGAGGGGTCATGGCTGAGATTAAACCATCTCATTCTGAGGGGTCATGGCTGAGATTAAACCATCTCATTCTGAGGGGTCAGGGCTGAGATTAAACCATCTCATTCTGAGGGGTCATGGCTGAGATTAAACCATCTCATTCTGAGGGGTCAGGGCTGAGATTAAACCATCTCATTCTGAGGGGTCATGGCTGAGATTAAACCATCTCATTCTGAAGGGTCAGGGCTGAGATTAAACCATCTATTCTGAGGGGTCATGGCTGAGATTAAACCATATATTCTGAGGGGTCAGGGCTGAGATTAAACCATCTCATTCTGAAGGGTCATGGCTGAGATTAAACCATCTATTCTGAGGGGTCATGGCTGAGATTAAACCATCTCATTCTGAAGGGTCATGGCTGAGATTAAACCATCTTTTCTGAGGGGTCATGGCTGAGATTAAGCCATCTCATACTGAAGGGTCATGGCTGAGATTAAACCATCTCATTCTGAAGGGTCATGGCTGAGATTAAACCATCTCATTCTGAAGGGTCATGGCTGAGATTAAACCATCTCATTCTGAGGGGTCAGGGCTGAGATTAAACCATATATTCTGAAGGGTCAGGGCTGAGATTAAACCATATATTCTGAGGGGTCATGGCTGAGATTTAACCATCTCATTCTGAGGGGTCATGGCTGAGATTAAACCCTCTATTCTGAGGGGTCATGGCTTTGATTATAGCTCACATTCTGAGGGGTCATGGCTGAGATTAAACCATTTCATTCTGATGGGTCATGGCTGAGATTAAAGGTCACATTCTGAGGGGTCATGGCTGAGATTAAACCATCTCATACTGAGGGGTCATGGCTGAGATTAAACCATCTCATTCTGAGGGGTCATGGCTGAGATTAAACCATCTCATTCTGAGGGGTCATGGCTGAGATTAAACCATCTCATTCTGAGGGGTCATGGCTGAGATTAAACCATCTCATTCTGAGGGGTCATGGCTGAGATTAAACCATCTCATTCTGAGGGGTCATGGCTGAGATTAAACCATCTCATTCTGAGGGGTCATGGCTGAGATTAAACAATCTATTCTGAGGGGTCATGGCTGAGATTAAACCATCTCATTCTGAGGGGTCAGGGCTGAGATTAAACCATATATTCTGAAGGGTCAGGGCTGAGATTAAACCATATATTCTGAGGGGTCATGGCTGAGATTTAACCATCTCATTCTGAGGGGTCATGGCTGAGATTAAACCCTCTATTCTGAGGGGTCATGGCTTTGATTATAGCTCACATTCTGAGGGGTCATGGCTGAGATTAAACCATTTCATTCTGATGGGTCATGGCTGAGATTAAAGGTCACATTCTGAGGGGTCATGGCTGAGATTAAACCATCTCATACTGAGGGGTCATGGCTGAGATTAAACCATCTCATTCTGAGGGGTCATGGCTGAGATTAAACCATCTCATTCTGAGGGGTCATGGCTGAGATTAAACCATCTCATTCTGAGGGGTCATGGCTGAGATTAAACCATCTCATTCTGAGGGGTCATGGCTGAGATTAAACCATCTCATTCTGAGGGGTCATGGCTGAGATTAAACCATCTCATTCTGAAGGGTCATGGCTGAGATTAAACCATCTATTCTGAGGGGTCATGGCTGAGATTAAACCATCTCATTCTGAGGGGTCATGGCTGAGATTAAACCATCTCATTCTGAGGGGTCATGGCTGATATTAAACCATCTCATTCTGAGGGGTCATGGCTGAGATTAAACCATCTCATTCTGAGGGGTCATGGCTGAGATTAAACCATCTCTTTCTGAGGGGTCATGGCTGAGATTAAACCATCTCATTCTGAGGGGTCATGGCTGAGATTAAACCATCTCATTCTGAGGGGTTATGGCGGAGATTAAACCATCTCATTCTGAGGGGTCATGGCGGAGATTAAACCATCTATTCTGAGGGGTCAGGGCTGAGATTAAACCATCTATTCTGAGGGGTCATGGCTTTGATTATAGCTCACATTCTGAGGGGTCATGGCTGAGATTAAACCATTTCATTCTGATGGGTCATGGCTGAGATTAAAGGTCACATTCTGAGGGGTCATGGCTGAGATTAAACCATCTCATTCTGAGGGGTCATGGCTGAGGTTAAACCATCTCATTCTGAGGGGTCATGGCTGAGATTAAAGGTCACATTCTGAGGGGTCATGGCTGAGATTAAACCATCTCATTCTGAGGGGTCATGGCTGAGATTAAACCATCTCATTCTGAGGGGTCACGGCTGAGATTAAAGCTCACATGCTCAATGCATACTTATTGATTAGGAAGAAGATTATTCAGGAGATCAACTGCAGTTCAAACATGCCTATTTATCTTCAGACAATAACAACCACAGGATGGATGGAGTGATGGATTAGCTGTGCTACAGTCTGATGAACCACACAGCATCAGCTCCATCATGGGTTCTGTTCTCTTCTGCTTTCTCTCTCTGATCTGTGTGGAAGGACTGAGGTGTCTGTATTGAAGCACAGGCAGGGAGAGAGGTGGGGAGGAAGGAGAGGGGGGTAAGGCAGGAGGAGAGGAGAGGAGAGGAGAGGAGGGGGAGGAAGGAGAGGGGGTAAGGCAGGAGGAGAGGAGAGGAGAGGAGAGGAGGGGGAGGAAGGAGAGGGGGTAAGGCAGGAGGAAGGGAGCGGAGAAGATGGGGAGGAAGGAGAGGGGGTAAGGCTGGAGGAGAGGAGGGGGGGAGGAAGGAGAGGGGGGGTAAGGCAGGAGGAGAGGAGAGGAGAGGAGAGGAGAGGAGGGGGAGGGGAGGAAGGAGAGGGGGTAAGGCAGGAGGAAGGGAGCGGAGAAGATGGGGAGGAAGGAGAGGGGGGTAAGGCTGGAGGAGAGGAGGGGGAGGAAGGAGAGGGGGTAAGGCAGGAGGAAGGGAGCGGAGAAGATGGGGAGGAAGGAGAGGGGGGTAAGGCAGGAGGAAGGGAGCGGAGAAGATGGGGAGGAAGGAGAGGGGGGTAAGGCAGGAGGAGAGGAGATGAGAGGAGGAGGAGGAGGAAGGAGAGGAGGGGTAAGGCTGGAGGAGAGGAGGGAGAGGAAGGAGAGGGGGTAAGGCAGGAGGAGAGGAGGGGAGGGGAGGGGGAGGAAGGAGAGTTGGGTAAGGCAGAAGGAGAGGAGGGGGAGGAGGGAGGAAGGAGAGAGGGGTAAGGCAGGAGGATAGGAGGGGAGGGGGAGGAAGGAGAATGGAGTAAGGCTGGAGTAAGGCTGGAGTAAAGGAGGGGGAGGAGGGAGGAAGGAGAGGGGGGTAAGGCAGCAGGAGAGGAGGAGGAAGGAGAGGGGGCTAAGGCAGGAGGAAGGGAGGGGAAGGAAGGAGAGGGGGGTAAGGCAGGAGGAAAGGGAGGGGAAGGAGGGAGAGGGGGGTAAGGCAGACTGATCACAGGACACAAACCCTTTAAAGATTATCCTCATGGAAGAATGCTCTCTGTTGATTAGGTCTGAACTAAATGAATACACAGATAGATCCAGGGCCAGGGCCTTTGGGTTGCTTTTCATGGCCAATGACTGGGGTAACTAACCGTGTTCGAGGAAAATGACCCCTGCCTTCTAGAGGCCCCTCAGTCATCAAGAACATAAAGTAAAGCAGAAAAACATCTGTTAGGCCATTGATTTTCCCCACCGTAATGACCTTTAGTCTGTTCTGTTGAAGGCCAGGTGAGGTCTGTGATGTTTACTGTAGGGCCTGTATCTCTGAAGGTCTAGACCACGCTCCCTCTCTATCCTTCTTTATCTATCTCTTTCTTTCTCTCTCTCCCTTTCTCTTTCCGTCTCTCTCGCTCCCTCGCATCAGTAGTTTACATCCGTGGGCTTAATGTCGGAGACATGCTACAACAGCTCAAAGAAAATAGGTTTGTGAGGTCAATCTGTACAAAATACCAATGAAGTACAGAAACCATTCATTGTCTTTATATGAGATTAGAATCATTAGAACATGGTGTATAAAGGTGACAAAGAGGTGAGCCTGACACGGTTTGTACCACAGAGCCATTATAACCACATTAAGCTGATGACAGCACTGTAGCCATCTTTCACTTACCAGGTTACAAGGGGACCTTTACATAGGCCACATGAAATGGCTAAATCATTGAGATTGGCTAAGGCGTTTGGAAGACACTACATAACAGTGTAGTTGTGACACTCTGGCTCCATGGACTTTGATATTTGAGCCAGGGTTGTTCACTTTCATTTGTTTGGGTGTATTTCATTTGGTGGTGTTGGGGATGGGTGAGTTTCATTTTGTTTGTGTCTATGGTGATTGGTCTATGACTCCCAATCGGAGGTAACGAGTGTCAGCTGTCGGCTCGTTATCTCTGATTGGGAGCCATATATATTCTGTGTGTTTTCTCCTTTGTTTTGTGGGTTATTGTTTCCGTGTTCCTGTTTAGTCTATGTACTGTTGGACTTCACGTTTCGTCATTTTGTTTTGTAGTTACGTGCTTTGATTATTAAAGTCATCATGTTCACTCGCAACGCTGCGCATTGGTCTCCTCCTTCAGACGATCGTGACAGAATAACCCACCACAAGAGGACCAAGCGGCGTAACAAGCGGCAACAGGACCTACCTACACAGGATGTATGGACGCCTCCAAAAGATTCATGGACATGGGAGGAGATACGGGCTGGAAAGGGTCCTTGGGCACAACCGGAGGAATATCACCGCCCCGTGAAGAGCCGGAGGCAGCTGCAGCCGAGAGGAGGTGGTATGAGGAGGAATATCACCGCCCTCGTGAAGAGCTGGGAGGCAGCTGCAGCCGAGAGGAGGTGGTATGAAGAGGAAGCGCGGAGTCGAGGCTGGAAGCCCCGTGGTTACTCCCCAAAAATTTTTTGGGGGGCACATGGTTTGGGCGCCTGGGCAGCAGGAGGCTGCCACAGGGAGAGCTGGAGAGAAGGCTATCGGATTACGGGAGCCATTGGCGAGTAGAGGGAGGGAAGTTGTTGTGGCACGGCATGAGAGACTGAAGTGTGTTACCAGTCCGGTCCGGCCCGTTCCTGATCCCCAGTTAAGGCCAGTGGTGTGTGTTCCCGGACGGACCGGCCTGTTCCTGCTCCAAGCACGTATCTTACGGGGTGCGCCACCAGCCCAGCCCGGCCTGTTCCTTCAGAGCCGTCCGCCAGACCGAGCCGCTAGAGCCTTCCGCCAGACAGAATCCTACACCTGCTATGGAATCAGCAGGAGCCGACGCAGCCTATGCTGGACTGGAGGCTCGGGTTCGTGACGGGCAGGAGCGGCTCATGCGGATGGGAGCCGCCCTGCTGGAGGTGATGACTGCTATCCGAGGCTGGGGTCCGCCTCACCGCTAGCCGCCCAGCCAGCACCATCAGCCAGCCATGAGCAGCCAGACCCGCCAGCCAGCCATGAGCAGCCAGATCCGTCAGCCAGCCATGAGCAGCCAGATCCGCCAACCAGCCATGAGCAGCCAGATCCCGCCAGCCAGCCATGAGCAGCCAGATCCGTCAGCCAGCCATGAGCAGCCAGATCCGCCAGCCAGCCAGAGCAGCCAGATCCGTCAGCCAGCCATGAGGCAGCCAGATCCGTCAGCCAGCCATGAGCAGCCAGATCCGCCAGCCAGCCATGAGCAGCCAGACCCGCCAGCCAGCCATGAGCAGCCAGATCCGTCAGCCAGCCATGAGCAGCCAGATCCGTCAGCCAGCCATGAGCAGCCAGATCCGTCCAGCCAGCCACGAGCAGCCAGACCCGTCAGCCAGCCAGAGCAGCCAGATCCGCCAGCCAGCCATGAGCAGCCAGATCCGTCAGCTAGCCATGAGCAGCCAGATCCGTCAGTCAGCCATGAGCAGCCAGATCCGTCAGCCAGCCAGAGCAGCCAGATCCGTCAGCCAGCCATGAGCAGCCAGATCCGTTAGCCAGCCATGAGCCGTCCAGCCAGGATCCGCCAGAGCCGTCCAGCCAGGATCCGCCAGAGCCGCCCAGCCGGGATCCGCCAGAGCCGTCCAGCCGGGATCCGCCAGAGCCGCCCAGCCGGGACCCGCCAGAGCCGCCAGCCGGGACCCGCCAGAGCCGCCCAGCCAGGATCCGCCAGAGCCGCCCAGCCAGGATCCGCCAGAGCCGTCCAGCCGGGATCCGCCAGAGCCAGCCAGCCGGGATCCGCCAGAGCCGTCCAGCCGGGATCCGCCAGAGCCGCCCAGCCGGGATCCGCCAGAGCCGTCCAGCCGGGATCCGCCAGAGCCGCCCAGCCGGGATCCGCCAGAGTCGCCCAGCCGGGACCCGCCAGAGCCGGCCCAGCCGGGACCGCCAGTGCCGCCCAGCCGGGACCCGCCAGAGCCGCCAGCCGGGATCCGCCAGAGCCGTCCAGCCGGGATCCGCCAGAGCCGCCCAGCCGGGATCCGCCAGAGCCGTCCAGCCGGGATCCGCCAGAGCCGCTCCAGCCGGGATCCGCCAGAGCCGTCCCAGCCGGGATCCGCCAGAACCGTCCAGCCGGGATCCGCCAGAGCCGACCAGCCGGGAGCCACCAGAGCCGTCCAGCCAGTATCCGCCATTCAGCCTGGTACTGCCCCCAGTCCGTACTGCCCTTAGTCCGGTACTGCCCTTAGCCCGGTGCTGCCCCCTAGCCCGGTGCGCCTTAGTCCGGTGCTGCCCCTGAGGCCGGTGCTGCCCTTAGTCCGGGTGCTGCCCCCTTAGCCCGGTGCTGCCCTTTAGCCCGGTGCTGTCCCTTAGCCCGGTGCTGCCCCTTATCCCGGTGCTGCCCCTTATCCCGGTGCTGCCCCTTAGGCCGATGCTGCCCCTTAGTCCGGTGTTGCCCCTTAGTCCAGGTGGGGTTAGTTGGAGGGTGGTCATTGGGAGGAGGCTACCGAAGCAGGTTGTGACTGTGGTGGGGTGGGGATCACGACCGGGGCAGAGCCGCCACCGTGGACAGACGCCACCCAGACCCTCCCCTAGTCCTGATGTTGGTGCGCCCGGAGTTCGCACCTTTAGGGGGGTACTGTGACACTCTGGCTCCATGGACTTTGATATTTGAGCCAGGGGTTGTTCACTTTCATTTGTTTGGGTGTATTTCATTTGGTGGTGTTGGGGATGGGTGAGTTTCATTTTGTTTGTGTCTATGGTGATTGGTCTATGACTCCCAATCGGAGGTAACGAGTGTCAGCTGTCGGCTCGTTATCTCTGATTGGGAGCCATATATATTCTGTGTGTTTTCTCCTTTGTTTTGTGGGTTATTGTTTCCGTGTTCCTGTTTAGTCTATGTACTGTTGGACTTCACGTTTCGTCATTTTGTTTTGTAGTTACGTGCTTTGATTATTAAAGTCATCATGTTCACTCGCAACGCTGCGCATTGGTCTCCTCCTTCAGACGATCGTGACAGTAGTCTATGAAAGGGTTAAGGCAACAAAAGGATTTGGGCTAACGAGGAGGACATGAGGAGCAGGGAAGTTGTGATGAAGTAGCTACTTAAGATTCAGAGGAGGCGATAGGAGAGAGAGAGAGAGTTTAAATAATTGATCAGTACTGCCGACCCGTTTCCTCATTCCTCCCCTACCTCCTACTTACTTCTACTCCTCTCTCCCTCTCCTCTACCGCCTTCCTTCCATCCCCTCACTCCCACCCACCCATCCTTCACCCTCACCCCACCCTCTCCCTCTCTGGGCAGCAGGTCGTTAGCGGACCTGCACCCGACTGGAGCTCTTCAAAGAGAAGGGAGGCAGGATGCAGCACTGGTTCCTTTGATCCCCACCCCAGGCCTCCTCAGTCAGGGAGAGACCAGCACTTCCCCCCCCTCCACCTCCATCCATCTAACACATTCCTCCATAATGGGTGCACTGCAGAACCACCCTGGTTGCATCCCAAATGGCACCCTATTCCCTATATAGTGAACTACTTTTGACCAGGGCCAATAGGGAATAGGGTGCCATTTGAGACAGCCTCTTTTTGGTTTCCCCTGCCCTGAAGGAAGCAGACTCTGAACCTAACACTATATCCTAATATCTCAACCACCATGAGGCCAGTTAGCCTAGCACCCCAACACATGACCAACTGTACCACAGGTCGTTCACCCCAGTTCTGATAGGCCCAGTAGAACCATACCACAGGTTGTTTACCCCAGCACTGATAGGCCCAGTAGAACCATACCACAGGTTGTTCACCACAGTTCTGATAGGCCCAGTAGAACCATACCACAGGTTGTTCACCCCAGTTCTGATAGGCCCAGTAGAACCATACCACAGGTTGTTTACCCCAGCACTGATAGGCCCAGTAGAACCATACCACAGGTTGTTTACCCCAGCACTGATAGGCCCAGTAGAACCATACCACAGGTTGTTTACCCCAGCACTGATAGGCCCAGTAGAACCATACCACAGGTCGTTCACCCCAGCTCTGATAGGCCCAGTAGAACCATACCACAGGTTGTTCACCCCAGTTCTGATAGGCCCAGTAGAACCAAACCACAGGTCGTTCACCCCAGCTCTGATAGGCCCAGTAAAACTACACTATCTGTGTTTCATAAATAAACGTCACAGAAACGTTGCTCTGGTCTGCTCTGCTATCAAAGTCCTAATGTAGTGTCTGTCTGGAGGACAGTGTTCAGTGTTCTCACACTATAACTAAGTATGCGTACAGTGATGTACACTACCGGTCAAACGTTTTAGAACACCTACTCATTCAAGGGTTTTTCTTTATTTTTACTATTTTCTACATTGTAGAATAATAGTGAAGACATCAGAACTATGAAAAACACATATGGAATCATGTAGTAACCAAAAAAGTGTTAAACAAATAAATAGATTCTTCAAATAGCCACCCTTTGCCTTGATGACAGATTTGCACACTCTTGGCATTCTCTCAACCAGCTTCACCTGTAATGCTTTTCTAACAGTTGAAGGAGTTCCCACATATGCTGAGCACTTGTTGGCTGCTTTTCCTTCACTCTGCGGTCCGACTCATCCCAAACCATCTCAATTGGGTTGAGGTCGGGGGATTGTGGAGGCCAGGTCATCTGATGCAGTACTGCATCACTCTCCTTCTTGGTAAAATAGCCCTTACACAGCCTGGAGGTGTGTTGTGTCATTGTCCTGTTGAAAAACAAATGATAGTCCCACTAAGCCCAAACCAGATGGGATGGCGTATCGCTGCAGAATGCTGTGGTAGCCATGTTGGTTAAGTGTGCCTTGAATTCTAAACAAATCACAGAAAGTGTCACCAGAAAAGCACACCCACACCATAACACCTCCTCCTCCATGCTTTACAGTGGGAAATACACATGCAGAGATCATCCGTTCACCCACACGCGTCTCACAAAACACGGCGGTTGGAACCCAAAATCTAACATTTGGACTCCAGACCAAAGGACAAATTTCCACCGGTCTAATGTCTATTGCTCGTGTTTCTTGGCCCAAGCAAGTCTCGTCTTCTTATTGGTGTCCTTTAGTAGTGGTTTCTTTGCTGCAATTCGACCATGAAGGCCTGATTCACACAGTCCCCTCTGAACAGTTGATGTTGAGATGTGTCTGTTACTTGAACTCTGTGAAGCATTTATTTTGGCTGCAATTTCTGAGGCTGGTAACTCTAATGAACTTATCCTCTGCAGCAGAGGTAACTCTGGGTCTTCCATTCCTGTGGCGGTCCTCATGAGAGCCAGTTTCATCATAGTGCTTGATGGTTTTTGCCACTGCACTTGAAGAAACTTTCTTGAAATGTTACGTATTGACTGACCTTCATGTCTTAAAGTATCGATGGACCTTGGTCTTTCACCAAATAGGGCTATCTTCTGTATACCCCCTACCTTGTCACAACACAACTGATTGGCTCAAACACATTAAGAAGGAAAGATATTCCACAAATTAACTTTTAAGAAGGCACACCTATTAATTGAAATGCATTCCAGGTAACTACCTCATGAAGCTGGTTGAGAGAATGCCAAGAGTGTGCAAGGCTGTCATCAAGGCAAAGGGTGGCTATTTGAAGACTCTCAAATATAAGATATATTTTGATTTGTTTAACACTTTTTTGGTTACTACATGATGTATTATTTCATAGTTTTTATTCAGTCACCTGACTGACTGACAGAGAGACTGACTGACAGAGAGACAGACTGACAGACTGACAGAGAGACAGACTGACTGACTGACAGAGAGACAGACTGACTGACTGACTGACTGGCTGACTGGCTGACTGGCTGACAGACTGGCTGACTGACAGACTGACTGGCTGACTGACTGCACTGACAGACTGGCTGACTGACAGACTGGCTGGCTGGCTGACTGACTGAGAGACTGCACAGAGGAAACAAACAACAATACATTATGGAAAACAGCCAATAGGCCGAGCCAATCAACTTAATGGAAAGGGGCAACTTGGAGTTCTATGAGCAGCAAGCTTGAAGAGCGCAGAATACATTCTGTGCTCTACATGTCTTAGAATAGCTACTGAATGTTGTCTATTCAGGACACTAACAAAGTGACTTAAAGAACTGTCATGGTTGACAGTGACCCTCATGTTCAGTGGCCTATGCTGTCAACCTCACAAGCTGTTTGACTTTCCAACTGCTAGATAAGACTGTATCAGAGAAACAATACCATGTTGTCACACACTTAAACTGACCTTGAATTTCTCTTTCTCTGTATTTCTCTTTCTCTCTCTTTCTCTCTCTTTTTCCCTCTCCACCTTTTTTCTCTCTCGCCCCCCCTCCTTCCTCCCCCATCCTCTCTCCAGGTCTCCCCCGAGGCCCAGTCCAGGCAGTCTCCACTACTCCGATGAAGATGTCAGTACCAAGTACAACGATCTGATCCCTGCAGAGAACAGCAGCCTGACTGAGAAGCCCTCTGAGATATCAGACCCACAGGTACAGTTACTGTTGACGACAGGTACAGTTACTGCAGACAACAGGTACAGTTACTGTTGACGACAGGTACAGTTACTGCAGACGACAGGTACAGTTACTGTAGACGACAGGTACAGCTACTGTAGACGACAGGTACAGCTACTGTAGACGACAGGTACAGTTACTGCAGACGACAGGTACAGTTACTGTAGACGACAGGTACAGTTACTGTAGACGACAGGTACAGTTACTGCAGACGACAGGTACAGTTACTGCAGACGACAGGTACAGTTACTGCAGACGACAGGTACAGTTACTGTAGACGACAGGTACAGTTACTGTAGACGACAGGTACAGTTACTGCAGACGACAGGTACAGTTACTGTAGACGACAGGTACAGTTACTGTAGACGACAGGTACAGCTACTGTAGACGACAGGTACAGTTACTGTAGACGACAGGTACAGCTACTGCAGACGACAAGTACAGCTACTGTAGACGACAGGTACAGTTACTGCAGACGACAGGTACAGTTACTGTAGACGACAGGTACAGTTACTGTAGAATACAGGCACAGTTACTGTAGACGACAGGTACAGCTACCGTAGATGACAGGTAGAGTTACTGTAGACTACAAGTACAGCTACTGTAGACGACAGGTACAGTTACTGTAGACGACAGGTACAGTTACAGTTACTGTAGAATACAGGTACAGTTACTGTAGACGACAGGTACAGTTACTGCAGATGACAGGTACAGTTACTGTAGAATACAGGTACAGTTACTGTAGACGCCAGGTACAGTTACTGTAGAATACAGGTACAGTTACTGTAGACGACAGGTACAGTTACTGTAGACGACAGGTACAGCTACTGCAGACGACAAGTACAGTTACTGCAGACGACAAGTACAGTTACTGTAGACGACAGGTACAATTACTGTAGAATACAGGTACAGTTACTGTAGACGACAGGTACAGCTACCGTAGATGACAGGTAAATAGGGCTATCTTCTGTATACTGTATACTGTAGACTACAAGTACAGCTACTGTAGACGACAGGTACAGTTACTGCAGACGACAGGTACAGTTACTGCAGACGACAGGTATGTACATAAACCCATCATGAGTTGAATTATTTTTAGCAATCACTGAGAGCACTGTCACGTCTTTAACTATTCTCATGTCTTGTTCTATTCTCACCCTCCCTCCTCTCATGTAGAGTTGGTGAGAACGAATGCATTGTCAGTACGAGGGGTCAGTTTCAAGTGCGTCACCACCAACTAGAATGGCCTCTTATTGACATAAGATAGCTGACATGACTGACACTTCTCCCTCCCACTCTGAGTTTCTTATTTATCATTCTGTCTCTCTCTCTCTCTGTCTCTCTCTTCCTCTCTCTCTCTCTTTCTGTCTCTCTCTCTCTCTCTCTCTCTCTCTCGCTCTCTCTCGCTCTCTCTCTCCGGGTTTTTATATGAGTTACTATTTATCCCATGGGAAGGAAGGACTGGTCTGATTCTCATGTCTCAACCCCTCATGTCCTGTCATGGCTTCAGCAATAATTCATTGTCAGACTGAAACAGGAAATGTCCTGTTAATCTGGGGTTTGTACAGTTAGTGGGGATCTGGACATGTCAGTGTGTAGCAGACACACTGGGTTCAAATCATATTAGTTTTCTTTCAAATACTTTGAGTGTTTGATTGATCCTGCGTGCCTGGGGTTTGCACTTTTAGGACTATTCTGTTGGTTCCATCGTACCGCTCAAATAACGGTAAGGAACAAAATACTATGTGAACCCAGGTGTAGCATGTATAATAGTGAAACAGACTGGACAGGGACTTTGAGAACGTTCAATAGTAACATGCTGTAAAGCAATGCATCCTTCTAATTGGCTACTTTGTGCACAGCAAACATGATGTCACATATGTAAGCACATCGTGTGACCAGGTCAAACAAAAACATTTAAAGATAGAACAAATGTATCTTACCAAAGAACAACAAGTCTAAATATGTGTGTGTATGTGTGTGTGTGTGTGTGTGTGTGTGTGTGTGTGTGTGTCTGTGTCATCCTATCCCCTGTACCTGCAGCAGTATTAATGGTCTATTAGCTAGACAGACAGATGTTGTAGTTTCCAGCGAGAGAGAGACAGTTCATTTATTTGTCTTAGTGTCAGGTAAACAGTGACTGCCATGCAGGGGAGTAGAATAACAGTAGTTTGTGGCTCCCGGGAGAGAGAGCAGTGTTTATTCAGAGTTGGGTTGAACGATGTTGTGACTGTGCTGTACAGTTACCTGCAAACACAGTCAGCCAGGGTGTTGGAAGACAGATGTTACCGTTAACAGAGTAGCAGGGGGTCCCATACCCTCCCCTCTCTCCCCCAACCTACCCAGCGTTCTCCCTCTCTTCCCAGCAGATGTAATAAAGTTCAGTGGAGGCTGCTGAGGGGAGGACAGTTCAGAATAATGGCTGGAACGGAGCGAATGAAATGGCATCAAACACATGGAAACCATTCCACCTATTCCGCCCCAGCCATTACCACGAGCCCGTCCTCCCCAATTAAGGTGCCACCAGCCTCCTGTGATGAAGTTGTATTGTATTGTTCTCTGTCCATCTACAGGAGACTCTTGTTTACGGGTATCAGATCGGTGCTCCTCAGGGCGTTTGGTGAGGTCCTGCTGTCTGTCAGCTGTGTGTTAGGAGAGAGCTCCTGGATAGCAGTGGTCTGATGCACAGTCTTGAGTTTTCTTAGTTCCATTTACATTTACGTCGTTTAGCAGACGCTCTTATCCAGAGTGACTTACAAATAGTTAGATGAAGACCATTATTACTTGTTTGTAATCACGCCCTTTAGACCTGTAGAATAAAGCTGTTAGTAAATCAGGTTGACAATACATCCTCATTCCCATAGGTTATGGTAGGAAGTCTTAATGTTCTAATTGTGTGTTTGCTTTGAGATACCTACACCCACCGACTAGAGTTCTCACTCCTTATCTGAAACTGTGTTTGATGTAGCTAGTATCTACACCCACTAAGTTCTCACTCCTTATCTGAAACTGTGTTTGCTGTAGCTAGTATCTACACCCACTAAGTTCTCATTCCTTATCTGAAACTGTGTTTGCTGTAGCTAGTATCTACACCCACTAAGTTCTCATTCCTCAACTAAAACCACTATTATTTTCTGTCCGACCCCAGGGCAGCGACAGCGAGTACGAGGTGGATCAGAACCGGGGCGGGCAGCAGAAGACCCACTCCTTCGTCAACCACTACATCAGTGACCCCACCTACTATAACTCCTGGCGCCGCCAGCAGAAGGGCGTCTCCCGCCCCCCGGCCTACGGATACGCTCAGCCAGAGCTGCTGCACACCCACCCCCTGGCCGAGCAGGACCCCATCCAGCCCACCACCATCCCGAGACACCCTCCACCCCTGCCCCCACTACCCCCCCTGCTGCGCCGGGACCTCTCCCCATCCCCCAAGTCCCAGGGCCTCCAGGGGCTCCATAGCCAAGTCATCCAGGGTCTGGCACCCCAGGGTCAGGGCACACTATTCAGGTCGAAGGGCAGCCGGACTCCCACTCCCTCGCTGCTGTCCTGTTCTCTGTCTGAACCCCCCAGCCAGCACGGGACCATCCTGTACAGCAGTAGGCCTCCAAGCAGCCTGGGCTGTTCCTCCACGCAGCAGCCTCCTACCGCGGGCTTCTCCTCTTTCGTTTGACCCACGTTTAACACACTGCTCCCAGTAGGAACAGACATCCCAGAGGTCTCGTTTAGCCCTCATTCACACTATAGGGCCGACCCTGAGCCGTACTGGGCTGGTTAGACCTCATTCACACTATAGGGTCGACCCTGAGCCGTACTGGGCTGGCTAGACCTCATTCACACTATAGGGTCGACCCTGAGCCGTACTGGGCTGGCTTGGATAGTTTATTTTCACATGATCCTTTCCAGCATGGTTCCAGCTACTATAGTGGATGTGTAACCAGGCCAGCGCCGTACAGCTCGGTTTGGCTCATAGTGAAAAGGGGATTGTTTTGTTGTAGTTGGTTTTACTCTGCTTGTTTCTTAATGAAGATGATTCTTAAAGGTGTTCTCTCGAAATTATAGTAAACATTACAGGCATCTTGGATAGTATTTTCACTCTCCCACGTGTGTGTGTGTGTGTGTGTGTGTGTGTGTGTGAGAGAGAGGGGGGAGAGAGGGGGGAGAGAGAGGGGAGATAGAGGGGAGAGAGAGAGAGAGAGAGAGAGAGAGAGAGAGAGAGAGAGAGAGAGAGAGAGAGAGAGAGAGAGAGAGAGAGAGAGAGAGAGAGAGAGAGAGAGAGAGAGAGAGAGAGAGAGAGAGAGAGAGAGAGAGAGAGAGAGAGAGAGAGAGAGAGAGAGAGAGAGTTTAATTTCTTAAAATAAGACAATTGTTCAGAATGTTTATGTTGCTTGGCATATTAATAATATTATTTTACAACATGACAGCCACGACACCCAAACAAGGAGATGACTATTTAAAGTGCAGCCTATATGACCAAGAGAACAGTACTGCATCACAAAGGATCAGTCATTGGACTATAGACTATGGCTTACAGAGAATGACATGAGGAATGACATTTGGTAGCATGACTCTCAATCAGCTACAACGGCTTCAACACCTTTGATGTTCTTCTCACTTAAACCCAAAACATTGTTGCTATTGCATATGTATGTATGTATGTGATATGTATCTGTCTTCATTTTGTTGAACAGATATGTATTTCTTAATAGTATTTATCAATCAGCTAAAATGCATAACATTTTCAGACCACCACCACCACCGTCATGGTAATGTTATCAATCACATTAAGAAAGCATTGCGTAATGTTATCAATCACACTGTTTCAGTGATGAAATCACTACTCATTATATTCCCCATAGCTTACTGTTTCAGTACTGTTTCATTACTCGGGACACCAGTATTTTTCGCTAGCCTTCCACTTCTTGACAGTCCTGTCATTTGCCTAAGACAAGGAGTGGAATGTAATATCTGAACAGAGACGGCAACCAGGCTACTGAATCATTCAAAGGTTGCATACTATAGGTCCTCCAAGGCGTATGATAAGTTACGTCATCCAATTCCGATGCCATTGTACGCCCACTATTCCATTCATAATGTAACCTAACGTAACGTAACATAGCATGCTAAATGGATTGTCACAGATTTACATACAGAATAATACGAATTGCCCTGAGACCACGTTGAATCATCACTCTGTTTCAGTTCATTATCATACACAGCGTACTATTTCAGTACTGAATCATTAGTCTGTTTCGTCACGCTGTTAACCATCAGCCCTGTTGGTACCTATGGCATCCTGTTGCTTGCACTTACACCAGTCACTGTACGGTACATGATCAACAAACGTAGGCCTAGTCATCTAATGTAGTTAGTACAACTCTATTCGGAGGACATCATGTTAACAAGTGTCTCAAGTCTACTAGCTGTTTCAGAATGAGCTGAGTGGTTGTTTGGAAACCAGAGCGTTATACACATGCCTCAGCTACAGTCGGTTAAGCTACAGCCTACTTATCAATGACCTTCTACAGTAAACCCCTGAGTCACTCTCTACCAGTCATACCATGTTAATCTCCCCCTTCCCATGCAGGTGGTGCGTTAGGAAAACACATGACATATGACCTGTCCGTGTGTCAGGCAGAAGGATTTTCTTTTGTGAGTTGACATACAGCGGATGTTTCCAGAGATCTATCAATACAACACAGACTACCACTTGGTGGACATTTCTTATTTTTATTAATGACTGCATCATTCGTGTTCATAGAATAGGTACAATGTGCCACCAAGGGTTGCTGAATATCTTCTCATCATTACCATGGTTACACACAGAGCAACAGTGTTGCATGGTTTAGCAGTAGATAACACCTGTTGATTTATATATGCCTATATCACTAAGGATCCTTATGAGAGGTTACGTGTTGCATATGTCACTAAGGATCCTTATGAGAGGTTATGTGTTGCATATGTCACTAAGGATCCTTATGAGAGGTTGTGTGTTGCATATGTCACTAAGGATCCTTATGAGAGGTTGTGTGTTGCATATGTCACTAAGGATCCTTATGAGAGGTTGTGTGTTGCATATGTCACTAAGGTTGTGTCATAAGTACATTTCCTATCCATTTAGCCTATAATGAAGGACTCCAAGGTGACTGTCATTTGAAGATTCAATATGTCTGATATGTCTGCTTATAGCTACAGTACATTCCTCTGCAACTGCATAACGTTGAATGTGTTTTTTTTAACACTTTACAATATGATTTGGGCTTAATTCCACGTATACATGCAGATAAATACCCACATTTGTTGTATTATAATTTTCATTTGACCAAAGTATTATGGGACATTTCTAACTGGATGGAAACCATTGGAAGAAGGCACCAGATCACATTCAAGGTCCATAAGGACACTAATATCCCCTGTGTTGTTGTGTGTTGAAACTCACTGTACACATCATAACCACATGATCATGGTACTATTGCAACAATAAATTATTTTATTTTCTACAAATGTTTTCTTGAATGCCTCAAATTATAAACCATGAAAGTGAAATAGATACCTACACCCTGTTTAATGCTCCTGCAGTTTATTACGTTTCTACCTGAAGCCTCAGGCTCATAGGTCTGTAGCAAATATCAAAGCACTCACTAAAGTTAAATAATCAATAATATGTTGAAGTCTGAATAACACAAACTTCTCCATGTTTATGTACTATAGGTAGGCAATGCTACTGAAAGAAACACATCCTCCTTCACATAGAACACATCTCTGTCAGAGCCAAAGCCTTTAGGATGACTGACTAGATCCTAATAGGCAGATAGCTGACATTATTCTTCCTAGCCACAGTAGAGAAAGCAGAGACAGAACAGAGACAGAGATAGAACAGAGACAGAACAGAGATAGAACAGAACAGAGACAGAACTGAGACAGAACAGAACAGAACAGAGACAGAGACAGAACAGAACAGAGACAGAACAGAGACAGAACAGAACAGAACAGAACAGAGACAGAACAGAACTGAGACAGAACAGAACAGAGACAGAACTGAGACAGAACAGAACAGAGACAGAACTGAGACAGAACAGAACAGAGACAGAACAGAGACAGAACAGTACAGAGACAGAACAGAGACAGAACAGAACAGAGACAGAACTGAGATAGAACCGAACAGAGACAGAACTGAGACAGAACAGAACAGAGACAGAACAGAGACAGTACTGGGGTGTATGGGGATGGGAAGTATGGCTAGAAGTCATCCTCATCCAGACCAAGTACGCTCAGAAACACAGGGGGAAGATAACAGGGGAGAAGGGGGTGACAGGGGAGAAGGGGAGTGACAGGGGAGAAGTGGGGATGATGGGGAGAAGGGGTGATGACAGGGGAGGGTGGGATAGTATGCCTGGAGATAATCTCTTTATTCCTAACCCGAAAACATCCATCTGTAGTAGAGGGGAAGGAGAGAGACGAGAGACAATGAGAGAAAATGAAAAGAGAGAGGGGTTGAGAGAGAGAGAGAGAGAGAGAGAGAGAGAGAGAGAGAGAGAGAGAGAGAGAGAGAGAGAGAGAGAGAGAGAGAGAGAGAGAGAGAGAGAGAGAGAGAGAGAGAGAGAGAGAGAGAGAGAGAGAGAGAGAGAGAGAGAGAGAGAGAGAGAGAGAGAACGACGGAAAGAGAGGCCCGGTCTACAATCCACAGTAAGCTCCAGGGAGCTTCTGTTTTGCAGAAGCCCTCCTCTGACGGCAGTAATTGGACAGAAGACAGAACCTTGGCAAATGGTTAATGCAACCACATCCCCAAACAGAGCAGAGCAGTTGTCTAGAGATTCTCATTAAGATCCAACTCACAGGGCCAGGAGCCGGATGGAGAGAGGGAGAGAGAGAGAATACACTGGGAACTCAGCCACGAGGAAAAGGAAAAGCCTATAAAATATGAGTGATGGACATTGGCTGTTTAAATACAGTCCTTCATGCTGTTAATGTCATCACAGGAAGAACATAAAGGAGGAGAAAGAGAGTGGGGGACAACGGGGGAGTTCACAGTAAAGTGCTTGTCAACATGACATTAATCACACATCGTTTAGGGGAATTGAATTAAATTGCTCCGAAAAAATGTTTTTTCCCCAAGTTATACTATGGATAGAGATTATGAATGAGTTCACTGACTGTTATTGCCTAGTGACTTGAACATTGTTTTTTTTCTTGTGTAATCATCCATCACTCAACAGCAGAGTAATAGAGGGGGCTGATTTTGAATAACTATATAGTCTAATGGCCATATGATCACAGACATTGTTAGGCCAGGTGTAGGATGGTTATTCCAACCTGGATTGTTAGGCCAGGTGTAGGATGGTTTTTCCAACCTGGATTGTTAGGCCAGGTGTAGGATGGTTATTCTAACCTGGATTGTTAGGCCAGGTGTAGGATGGTTATTCCAACCTGGATTGTTAGGCCAAAACACAACGCGCAGAACGAATGGCGAACAAACGGCAGAAGAACTGCAGATCAACCTTGGGTGCCGTGTGTGCTCACTAAAACTTTGAGGACAATATGGTTCTGATTAACGTTGAATATTCTCCATAAAATCTACCAATTCTGCAAGAGAATTGCAAGCCCCTCCCGGGCATCCCAGGTATTCCCGTTCAAACCAGAAATGCTATTTAAAAGCATATAACAGCAAAAAGAGTCTGATGTAATTATCCCAAATTTAGTTGATGTAGCCTAGTTTTAATGTAGGTCGATGAAGCACTGTTGGCTGACCGGTAAAATATGATGTGGTCATTATTACAGCCTAGTGAAAATGACATTTGTTTTCGCCTACCTTTGACTGAAAGATGTTAGCCAGCTTGTTAGGCCCTTTTCTCTCCCCTTGTACCTGGCTATCAGGGGAATTTGGAAAGGTTCTGGCTGTTTTTACTTTATGATAACCTGCTTATTGTGGCATATCCGATGCTGCGCTTAATAAACAGATAAGCAATAGCAGCAAAAGCATAGATTCTCATCCAGAGGCAGCGCTCCTAGTGGCCGGGGACTTTAATGCAGGGAAACTTAAATCCGTTCTACCTAATTTCTACCAGCATGTTAAATGTGCAACCAGAGGAAAAAAAACTCTAGACCACCTTTACTCCACACACAGAGACGCATACAAAGCTCTCCCTCGCCCTCCATTTGGCAAATCTGACCATAACTCTATCCTCCTGATTCCTGCTTATAAGCAAAAACTAAAGCAGGAAACACCAGTGACTCGGTTAATAAAAAAGTGGTCAGATGACGCAGATGCTAAGCTACAGGACTGTTTTGCTAGCACAGACTGGAACATGTTCCGGGATTCTTCAGATAGCATTGAGGAGTACACCACATCAGTCACTGGCTTCATCAATAAGTGCATCGATGATATCGTCCCCACAGTGACCATACGTACATACCCCAAACAGAAGCCATGGATTAGAGGAAACATCCGCACTGAGCTAAAGGGTAGAGCTGCCGCTTTCAAGGAGCGGGACTCTAACCCGGACGCTTATAAGAAATCCTGCTATGCCCTCCGACGAACCATCAAACAGGCAAAGAGTCATTACAGGACTAAGATTTAATCGTACTACGCCGGCTCTGACGCTCGTCGGATGTGGCAGGGCTTGAAAACTATTACAGACTACAAAGGGAAGCACAGCCGCGAGCTTCCCAGTGACACAAGCCTACCAGACGAGCTAAACCACTTCTATGCTCGCTTCGAGGCAAGCAACACTGAAGCATGCATGAGAGCACCAGCTGTTCTGGATGACTATGTGATCACGCTCTCCGTAGCCGATGTGAGTAAGACTATTAAGCAGGTCAACATTCACAAGGCCGCAGGGCCAGACGGATTACCAGGACGTGTACTCCGAACATGTGCTGACCAACTGGCAAGTGTCTTCAGTGACATTTTCAACATGTCCCTGACTGAGTCTGTAATACCAACATGTTTCAAGCAGACCACCATAGTCCCCGTGCCCAAGGTTACTAAGATAACCTGCCTAAATGACTACCGACCCGTAGCACTGACGTCTGTAGCCATGAAGTGCTTTGAATGGCTGGTCATGGCTCACATCAACACCATTATCCCAGAAACCCTAGACCCACTCCAATTTGCATACCGCTCCAACAGATCCACAGATGATGCAATCTCTATTGCACTCTACACTGCCCTTTCCCACCTGGACAAGAGGAATACCTACCTGAGAATGCTATTCATTGACTACAGCTCAGCATTCAACACCATAGTGCCCTCAAAGCTCATCACTAAGCTAAGGATCGTGGGACTAAACACCTCCCTCTGCAACTGGATCCTGGACTTCCTGACGGGCCGCCCCCCAGGTGGTAAGGGTAGGTAACAACACATCTGCCACACTGATCCTCAACACGGGGGCCCCTCAGGGGTGCGTGCTCAGTCCCCTCCTGTACTCCCTTTTCACCCATGACTGCATGGCCAGGCACGACTCCAACACCATCATTAAGTTTGCCGACGACACAACAGTGGTAGGCCTGATCACCGACAACGATGAGACAGCCTATAGGAAGGAGGTCAGAGACCTGGCCGTGTGGTGCCAGGATAACAACCTCTCCCTCAACGTGACCAAGACAAAGGAGATGATTGTGGACTACAGGAAAAAAAAGAGGACTGAGCACGCCCCCATTCTCATCGACGGGGCTGTAGTGGAACAGGTTGAGCGCTTCAAGTTCCTTGGTGTCCACATCACCAACGAACTATCATGGTCCAAACACATGAAGAGGGCACGACAAAGCCTATTCCCCCTCAGGAGACTGAAAAGATTCGGCATGGGTCCTCAAATCCTCAAAAAACAGAGGGTAGTGCGTACGGCCCAGTACATCACTGGGGACAAGCTTCCTGCCATCCAGGACCTCTATACCAGGCGGTGTCAGAGGAAGGCCCTCAAAATTGTCAAAGACTCCAGCCACCCTAGTCATAGACTGTTCTCTCTGCTACCGCACGGCAAGCAGTACCGGAGTGCCAAGTCTAGGTCCAAAAGACTTCTCAACAGCTTCTACCCCCAAGCCATAAGACTCCTGAACAGCTAATCATGGCTACCCGGACTATTTGCACTGCCCCCCCCACCCCATCTTTTTACGCTGCTGCTACTCTGTTAATTATTTATGCATAGTCACTTTAAATCTACCCACATGTACATATTACTTCAACTACCTCAACTAGCCGGTGCCCCCGCACATTGACTCTGCACCGGTACCCCCCTGTATATATAGCCTCCCTACTGTTATTTTATTTTACTTCTGCTCTTTTTTCTCAACACTTTTTTGTTGTTATTTTATTTTACTTTTTTATTAAAAATAAATGCACTGTTGGTTAAGGGCTGTAAGGAAGCATTTCACTGTAATGTCTGCACCTGTTGTATTCGGCGCATGTGGCCAATAAAATTTGATTTGATTTGATTTGATTCAGCACCATGGATAGCGCCGTGATTGATCACTCCCCCCGTTCTCTCTTGCATGAGACTCTGTAGGAGGATTTGAAAAAGTCGCTTTTTGGTAATAAAGTTCTGATGTCCCCCACTTTGAAACTCAAACAAAGTCAAGTCATAGGCCTTCAGATGAGAGAGAGATCCCAAATAGTTGGTTTCTTGGTTTTAAAAAAACGATTTTGGCTAAAGGCGTCCACATGCTTCCCAGTCGAAACAGTTCGGAAGAGTTTGTGTATATATTATGATGACATTTTTTGACGTTTTTGTTTGTCTTCGACTTTTTTCGGCTGTTCGGGCACAAAACATTTTTTCTGGAGGCAAGCTGAAATTCAGAGCCGAAGTCTACGCCCCTTCGTCGGTGATTGGTCAACAGTAGGGATTCTTTAATAAAGTCTTTGTTGTCATTCAAAGAGAAACGACTTGTTTTCATGCACATTTTTTCATTGAGAAATACTGCACCAAACATCTTAGTTAGATGTAAAATTGCGCGACTAAGATCGTCAAAATTAATGACATATTTCTTGAGTTATCTTAGATTAATTCTTACTATTTGGAGGAAGTGTACACTGGCTACGGCGTCTCAAAACGGAAAAACAGCACTATTGCCGCTTTTTTCTCATTTTTCAAGCGAAGGTCTTTTAAGAGAGCACACTCGTTCGGTTCGGCTAGCCGCGTTAGGCTAGGCGCCAGCCGAACTGAAGCATGCTGACGCCTTAAGCCGTCCGGCTCACACACACCAGGAACCTTCCTCTTAAGCTGTTCATCCTCTACTTAAAGGCTGTTATCACCCCCTTGAGATGAGCCCTTTCCATAGGCTATAACATGTTACCTCTCCCGCCCCGAGTCGAACCAAACGCAATGCTCGGTCCCTCTGGGTGACAGAGATACACCCTATCATAATGAATCTGCTACTCACTATGTTGATAGACTGCATTTTCCCGAGCATACTTTCAACCCACCTCAACAACTCATAGGGGTAAGACAAATATACCTGTCCCTTTGTTCTATAAATCCTGCACCTATTGGAAATCATCTTGCCTCATGTGACTATAGGCCTACCTATCCCCTCCCTTGGCCGTAAAACATGTGAGATTTGGTACCCTTTGGTACACACACAGGCAAACACACACACTTGCATTTGAATGTGACAATCATTCATTGGCCATCTCCGTTTTGAAAACACTAGGGCTGCCCACCCAGAGCGTTTTGTCGGTCTCAGTAAAGTGAGAATAGCCTAAATTCTAGAATACCCCCTCTATCGCTTTAAGACGACATGTGGGAGGGGCGTGGTCAGAGACACGAAGGGAGTGAGAACGCGATTAACGTTGCACCGGTGTACAGCAACCCCTGACAGAACCACAGAGGATGCAAAGACATCACAGCTGCTATTTTACTCTGTAAATGGACTTCACTATCTTATTTCATTTATTTTTTCAAAAGAAAAACAATAGACTTTGGAAGAGTCGATAGGATCTATATCCTCTACATTTTGCCTGGTCCCTTTGTGGAGCGGATCCTAGCCTACCACAAGACAAGCCAACAGACAACGTTGTTGTGTGATGAACGCGCCCTTGTCTTGAACCTGGGGACCCGCTGAAACTGTCACGCCGATCAACGCTTTGTGAATGGGACGCATTTCACGGTGAGTTCTGCGTGGCCTATGCATGAGTTTTAAATTAGTTTCATTTTTTAAACTTCATTGTGGATTTTTTATTCCTTCTTGATCATAGTGCATGCAGCTTACAAACAGACAGACAGAAGCGCAGATAGGGGGGACCACGGAGGGGTGAATATTGGGAGGGGAGCCGCTTTTGTTATCATCAACCAGGCTACTTATTGTTCCCTCGTCAGTGATCCTCTGCGGTATTGAAACTAGGCTGAACTAGGGTCATTTCATGACTCTCTTTTTAACAGCTTAATTGGCCTACTTACCCCCTTTTCTATCGAGTGTAGCCTATTCCTCACATTACAAAGAACAGACCGTTGCAACACGCAAAGGTTTTGGGCGCTGCCGGGTGGCTGTTTATTGAATGCAACAATGTTGCAGAAATGACCGTAGCCAGTAGAAATAGTATCGTGTTACTTTGTTGCCTTTTCTGTAGCTGGGTTCTTGATAATTTGCTGTGTGTCTTGAAATCAATAGAATAAGACAGTGTTTTAGGTTTTCTGTTTGAATGCTCCTTTCAGTGGACTTATAGCGACTTTATATTGGACTGAAATTAATTTAGAAGTTGTGTAGCTAAAGGAAATATGGTGCGACTCAATGTTTTTCTGAAGGCAAAATGAACAGCATCGGTTGTATTGAAGGCAGTGGGGGCTGTAGCTCCTGTAGAGGTTGTCTAGACTACAGGAGCATGATACGCCATGGTTGTGGGTTCGATAAAATAATGTATGCACTAACTGTAAGTCGCTCTGGGTAAGAGCGTCTGCTAAATGACTAAAATGTAAATGACCAAAGTCTACGATGACTGTGACTCAGGCGATATCATTTCTGTTGGACTCCATCATACCCTGTTCACAAACAACGTCATCTCCGATAGCCTACCTACTAATTGGTTGCACCAGAGCACTTTTTTTTTTTTTTTTTTTTAAAGAACATGCGTTTGAGAATGGGAGAAAAATGCGTTTTTGCTAACTCACATTGATCACATTGATCATTAACCAACAGACATTAGATAAAGTGGAACTGCTTGTGACAGAATGGACAAACTGACCCTGTTAAGTCCAGAACTGTGCACACACACACTTTGTAGCAGACAGTTCACCTACTGTTTAGCCTCTCGTCGTGTGTGTGTGTGTGTGCGCGTGCGTACGTACGTACGCGCTGGTACACTGGTCCATTGGTCCATGTGCGTGCCATTCTCCCAAACCATTACCCTCCCAGCCAGAGTAGACTGTTGACTTGGCAATCACATATGTGTCAGTGTCATGGCATCAGATCAGCTCATTGGCTGGAAGTCCTCTACTGGTTGTGTCCCAAAATGCACTACTTTTGACCAGGGCCCATAGGGACGTATATAGAGAATAGGGTGCCATTTGGGATGAAGGCCTCTGCTCTGGTCCTCCTGTCATAATGGACCATGGGGTTGTGGTTATTAGGGCAAAACTTTAAAAAAAAATGTGCAACGGAAAATGAAACCAATTGTTTCTCATTGGACAAATTTAGGTAGTAGCCTACCCCCAGTTTCACTCAGGTTTCTTCCGTTTGGTTAAATCAAGAATATTGGCGGATAAATCAAATGTTTCAATTGTCATATTAAATGAATGGATCTTTTCATTTGTATTAGTCTGTGTTCCTGTGTGATAGCTGTAAACCGGTGAGTTCTGCCTTTCACCATGTACTGTGTTGGGGGGGTAAGGCCATGTCTTTCACCATGTACTGTGTTGTGGGGGGTAAGGCCATGTCTTTCACCATGTACTGTGTTGTGGGGGGGTGTAAGGCCATGTCTTTCACCATGTACTGTGTTGGGGGTGGGGTAAGGCCATGCATCCTGCTTTAAACTGAACTCTGTCTTAGAGTGTGTGTGTGTGCATGCACATGTGTGTATGGGGGGTTGACATTCCAGGAAATTCCAACATAAACTGTTATTTTCTCCTTGGAATGTCTCTGCGGACAGCAATAGTTAGCTGAATGATACTGAGTATGTGGTGAAGGGTTGTACCCTGTAGTTTGGTTGACTGATGTTGCGTTGCAAGTTCAACACTATTAGAAGTAGGTCTTTCAGCGACCGTGGATGCTGTTTACTGGGGCAACTGTGAAAAACTGTTCTGACAGGCTTTATCCCAACGGGTACCCTATCCCCCATAATGCACTGCTTTAGACCCTGGCAGGGAATAGGGTGCTGTTTGGGACATCATCTGACCAAATAGTCCTGTCTGGCTCATGGCACACAGTTCCAAGGGTCTCTAACCAACTAACTAGGTCCATGAATTGTGCACAGGAGCCAACCTTTGAGCTCTGATTCATTGGTTCACTGTTGCACAGCAAACTTTATATAACCCCTGTGATGTTGCCCCAACATCTACATTCCAAGGGGGTTTGGTGAGTCTCAAATGTCACTGTGTGAATACTGTGTTTGTTCCTGGGGCCCTTTTGTTTCAGGCCTGATCCAACATAATACTGTTGTGTGTGTGTGTGTGAGAGAGCGAGAGCGTACTAGTGTGATAGTAGAGTTTGTGTTCACAGGCCAGAGGAAATGTTTATTCACCAACCCCCTGCTATACAGGGTCATAGGGACGTCCAACTCTGACGTCACCCCATTGAAGTTGAATTTTAAAATGGTTACGTTAACAGATAAGGTAAGGTTTATGGTTGGGTTAAGGGTACGTGTTAAAGGGATACTTCAGGATTTTGGCAATGAAGAGTTAGATGAAGTCATGGATACCATTTTTATGTCTCCGAATCCAGTATGAGTTAAAGCTGCAATGTGCAACGTTTTCGACGACCTGACCAAATTCTCATAGAAATGTGCATTATAAATCTGTCATTCTCATTGAAAGCAAGTCTAAGAGGCGGTAAATCTGTTCTATGTACGCTATTTCTATTCTTCCTGTTCTTAAGTTTTTTGCGTTTTGTACACCAGCTTCAAACAGCTGAAAATACAATGCTTTTGGCTAGGGATAATATATTTTACAGTGGTTTAGATGCTACAATGATTCTCTACACCAGCGTTTCCCAAACTCGGTCCTGGGGACCCCAAGGGGTGCACGTTTTGGTTTTTGCCCTAGCACTACACAGCTGATTCAAATAATCAAAGTTTGATGATGAGTTGGTTATTTGAATCAGCTGTATAGTGTTAGGGCAAAACCCAAACCGTGCACCCCTTGGGGTCCCCAGGACTCAGTTTGGGAAACGCTGCTCTACACTATACGCTTGTTTTGTCACGAACTGAAATTAGACTAACTATTAGAATTTTTGCAACCAGGAAATGGCAGAGCGATTTCTGCATATTGCACCTTTTTTAAGAGGTCATTTTGCGAGCCAATGCTAACTAGCGTTAGCGCAATGACTGGAAGTCTATGGTACCTACTAGCATGCAAGCAGTTACCATAGACCAGTCATTGCTCTAACGCAAGTTAGCAACTTCTTTCAAACTGCATGCAGAGACATACAAATGGTATCCATAAGTTAATCTGAAGTAAAAACCTGTCCCCATGTTCCTCAGTGGAAAGAAGTGTACGTGTTTTTTTCATTTAGCAGACGCTCTTATCCAGAGCGACTTACAGTTAGTGAGTGCATACATTTTCATACTGGCCCCCCATGGGAAACGAACCCACAACCCTGGCGTTGCAAGCGCCATGCTCTACCAACTGAGCTACAGGGGACCTGAGCTACATGATGGGATCTGACAGAAAGTTCTGAAGTGGTATAATTATACAGTCCTCTACTCTCTCAGAATTAGACAGTCCTCAACTCTCTCAGAATTATACAGTCCTCTACTCTCTCAGAATTATACAGTCCTCTACTCTCTCTCGTAACAATACAGTCCTCTGCTCTCTCAGAACAGATGAGTGTCAACATTCTGATGCATCTAAAGGTACCATTGAAAGGTCAGGAAGAATACAGACAGAGGCATGCACACACACAGGAGAGTTTAGAAGTACAGGACCACGTCATTAAAACCTTGTTGCTGCTGGTTGGTTTAGATTAGTGTGTGTTTATTTGGTTACAGTATGGATTGGTGTGTGTCAGAGTTAATTTCTGTTGAGATCGGAAGCTCCTACTCCCCCTGCCCTTCCTGTGGGCTCGGACCTTTATGCACTCATCACACACACGCACACACACACTCCCCTGTACCGCCACAGTGTGTGTCAGCAGTAATTGCCATGTTGAGCTAACTGATGTCAGCGAACTTATCTCTCTCTAGTTAATTAGGAACATTCCTTTAGCGCTGTGCAGTGCAATGCAGAACACAGTTCCACAGCCATGGATGTGTTCCTCAGATGTTCACCAATTAGTCCAACCAATGAGGTCAAGTCCTTGGTCCAGCTGGTGAACTGGAAGGCCTAGCCTTGTGGTTTAGGAACTGAGGAACACAGTCGTTTTAAGGAGGAAAACTTAACTTAACCACCACAATATCTTACCTCCAAGTGTATGATATAGATTGCTGAGAATTAGAATGCATTTTAATATTCCTAATCTCCTTCACCCTTTACTGTGCCCTCTCTTTAGGGTGTGTTCTAAAAGCCATGGAGGGAGGTGCCCCCTCTGAAGGCCTCTGCCTGTTTACTTCTAGATGCCATGCTCAGTACCATTTCCTCACTCTGTGCAAGGGTTGCAAAGGGAGGGTATATTACTGGAAAATGTCGAAGTTTACCAGTAAACTGCCAGAATTGTGGTAACGTTCAAGGATTTTATGTAATTTTTCACAAGACATCTCGTGGCCCTTTTGGATACTTCAGATTACCACAGGTGTCTGTAATCATCTCTGGCCCTCTGTGTGGCCATGTAAAATATATAAAATAATGAAAGATGTACAGTGGGGAAAAAAAGTATTTAGTCAGCCACCAATTGTGCAAGTTCTCCCACTTAAAAAGATGAGAGGCCTGTAATTTTCATCATAGGTACACGTCAACTATGACAGACAAATTGAGAAAAAAAATTCCAGAAAATCACATTGTAGGATTTTTAATGAATTTATTTGCAAATTATGGTGGAAAATAAGTATTTGGTCACCTACAAACAAGCAAGATTTCTGGCTCTCACAGACCTGTAACTTCTTCTTTAAGAGGCTCCTCTGTCCTCCACTCGTTACCTGTATTAATGGCACCTGTTTGAACTTGTTATCAGTATAAAAGACACCTGTCCACAATCTCAAACAGTCACACTCCAAACTCCACTATGGCCAAGACCAAAGAGCTGTCAAAGGACACCAGAAACAAAATTGTAGACCTGCACCAGGCTGGGAAGACTGAATCTGCAATAGGTAAGCAGCTTGGTTTGAAGAAATCAACTGTGGGAGCAATTATTAGGAAATGGAAGACATACAAGACCACTGATAATCTCCCTCGATCTGGGGCTCCACGCAAGATCTCACCCCGTGGGGTCAAAATGATCACAAGAACGGTGAGCAAAAATCCCAGAACCACACGGGGGGACCTAGTGAATGACCTGCAGAGAGCTGGGACCAAAGTAACAAAGCCTACCATCAGTAACACACTACGCCGCCAGGGACTCAAATCCTGCAGTGCCAGACGTGTCCCCCTGCTTAAGCCAGTACATGTCCAGGCCCGTCTGAAGTTTGCTAGAGTGCATTTGGATGATCCAGAAGACGATTGGGAGAATGTCAGATGAAACCAAAATATAACTTTTTGGTAAAAACTCAACTCGTCGTGTTTGGAGGACAAAGAATGCTGAGTTGCATCCAAAGAACACCATACCTACTGTGAAGCATGGGTGTGGAAACATCATGCTTTGGGGCTGTTTTTCTGCAAAGGGACCAGGACGACTGATCCGTGTAAAGGAAAGAATGAATGGGGCCATGTATCGTGAGATTTTGAGTGAAAACCTCCTTCCATCAGCAAGGGCATTGAAGATGAAACGTGGCTGGGTCTTTCAGCATGACAATGATCCCAAACACACCGCCCGGGCAACGAAGGAGTGGCTTCGTAAGAAGCATTTCAAGGTCCTGGAGTGGCCTTGCCAGTCTCCAGATCTCAACCCCGTAGAAAATCTTTGGAGGGAGTTGAAAGTCTGTGTTGCCCAGCGACAGCCCCAAAACATCACTGCTCTAGAGGAGATCTGTATGGAGGAATGGGCCAAAATACCAGCAACAGTGTGTGAAAACCTTGTGAAGACTTACAGAAAACGTTTGACCTGTGTCATTGCCAACAAAGGGTATACAACAAAGTATTGAGAACGTTTTGTTATTGACCAAATACTTATTTTCCACCATAATTTGCAAATACATTTATAAAAAATCCTACAATGTGATTTTCTGGATTTTTTTTTCTCATTTTGTCTGTCATAGTTGACGTGTACCTATGATGAAAATTACAGGTCTCTCTCATCTTTTTATGTGTGAGAACTTGCACAATTGGTGGCTGACTAAATACTTTTTTTCCCCACTGTATACGATTTTTTAAAAATAATAATAGAATGACAAAGCTGTAAAACATGATCCTAAAAATAAACCATCAACTTAGTGAATATCAGTGGTATTTAATATGGGGGTTTCAGCATGAAATATCATTTTTTTTGTATTTTTTAAACACGCTTATTTATCCTACTATATCAATATGTCTTGGTTGTAAATGTGTTGGCGTCAATCTGGTGGCAGTTGGGAAATAGTAAATCGTTATGCCTGTGTGTCAGATACATACCTGGCTCTTCCATCTCCTCCCCTTGACCCCATCCCTCTCTCCTCCTCCCCTGACCCCATCCCTCTCTCCTCCTCCCCTTGACCCCATCCCTCTCCTCCTCCCCTGACCCCATCCCTCTCCTCCTCCCCTGACCCCATCCCTCTCCTCCTCCCCTGACCCCATCCCCCTCTCCTCCTCCCCTGACCCCATCCCTCTCTCCTCCTCCCCTGACCCCATCCCTCTCTCCTCCTCCCCTGACCCCATCCCTCTCTCCTCCTCCCCTGACCCCATCCCTCTCTCCTCCTCCCCTGACCCCATCCCTCTCTCCTCCTCCCCTGACCCCATCCCTCTCTCCTCCTCCCCTGACCCCATCCCTCTCTCCTCCTCCCCTGACCCCATCCCTCTCCTCCTCCCCTGACCCCATCCCTCTCCTCCTCCCCTGACCCCATCCCTCTCCTCCTCCCCTGACCCCATCCCTCTCTCCTCCTCCCTGACCCCATCCCTCCCTCCTCCTCCCCTGACCCCATCCCTCTCTCCTCCTCCCCTGACCCCATCCCTCTCTCCTCCTCCCCTGACCCCATCCCTCTCTCCCTCCTCCCCTGACCCCATCCCTCTCTCCTCCTCCTCCCTGACCCCATCCCTCTCTCCTCCTCCCCTGACCCCATCCCTCTCTCCTCCTCCCCCTGACCCCCATCCCTCTCTCCTCCTCCCCCTGACCCCATCCCTCTCCTCCTCCTCCCTGACCCCATCCCTCTCTCCTCCTCCCCTGACCCCATCCCTCTCTCCTCCTCCCCTGACCCCATCCCTCTCTCCTCCTGACCCCATCCCTCTCTCCTCCTCCCTGACCCCATCCCTCTCTCCTCCTCCCCTGACCCCATCCCTCTCTCCTCCTCCCCTGACCCCATCCCTCTCTCCTCCCCTGACCCCATCCCTCTCTCCTCCTCCCCCTGACCCCATCCCTCTCTCCTCCTCCCCCTGACCCCATCCCTCTCTCCTCCTCCCCCTGACCCCATCCCTCTCTCCTCCTCCCCTGACCCCATCCTCTCTCCTCCTCCCTGACCCCATCCCTCTCTCCTCCTCCCCCTGACCCCATCCCTCTCTCCTCCTCCCCCTGACCCCATCCCTCTCTCCTCCTCCCCTGACCCCATCCCTCTCTTCTCTCCTCCTCCCCTGACCCCATCCCTCTCTCCTCCTCCTCCTGACCCCATCCCTCTCTCCCTCCTCCCTGACCCCATCCCTCTCTCCTCCTCCCCTGACCCCATCCCTCTCTTCTCCTCCTCCCTGACCCCATCCCTCTCTCCTCCTCCCTGACCCCATCCCTCTCTCCTCCTCCCCTGACCCATCCCTCTCTCTCCTCCTCCTGACCCCATCCCTCTCTCTCTCCTCCTCCCCTGACCCCATCCCTCTCCTCCTCCCTGACCCCATCCCTCTCTCCTCCTCCCCTGACCCCATCCCTCTTCTCCTCCTCCCTGACCCCATCCCTCTCCTCCCCTGACCCCATCCCTCTCTCCTCCTCCCCTGACCCCATCCCTCTCTCCTCCTCCCCTGACCCCATCCCTCTCCTCCTCCCCTGACCCCATCCCTCTCTCCTCCTTCCCTGACCCCATCCCTCTCTCCTCCTCCCCTGACCCCATCCCTCTCTCCTCCTCCCCCTGACCCCATCCCTCTCTCCTCCTCCCCCTGACCCCATCCCTCTCTCCTCCTCCCCCTGACCCCATCCCTCTCTCCTCCTCCCCTGACCCCATCCCTCTCTCCTCCTCCCCTGACCCCATCCCTCTCTCCTCCCCTGACCCCATCCTTCTCTCCTCCTCCCCTGACCCCATCCCTCTCTTCTCTCCTCCTCCCCTGACCCCATCCCTCTCTTCTCTCCTCCTCCCCTGACCCCATCCCTCTCTCCTCCTCCCCTGACCCCATCCCTCTCTTCTCTCTCCTCCCCCTGACCCCATCCCTCTCTTCACCTCCCTCCCCTGACCCCATCCCTCTCTCCTCCTCCCCTGACCCCATCCCTCTCCTCCTCCCCTTGACCCCATCCCTCTCTCCTCCTCCCCTTGACCCCATCCCTCCTCCTCCTCCCTGACCCCATCCCTCTCCTCCTCCCCCTGACCCCATCCCTCTCTCCTCCTCCCCTGACCCCATCCCTCTCTCCTCCTCCCCCTGACCCCATCCCTCTCTCCTCCTCCTGACCCCATCCCTCTCTCTCCTCCCTGACCCCATCCCTCCTCCTCCCCCCTGACCCCATCCCTCTCTCCTCCTCCCCCTGACCCCATCCCTCTCTCCTCCTCCCCTGACCCCATCCCTCTCTCCTCCTCCCCTGACCCCATCCCTCTCTCCTCCTCCCCTGACCCCATCCTTCTCTCCTCCTCCCCTGACCCCATCCCTCTCTCCTCCTCCTCCCTGACCCCATCCCTCTCTTCTCTCCTCCTCCCCTGACCCCATCCCTCTCTTCTCTCCTCCTCCCCTGACCCCATCCCTCTCTTCTCTCCTCCTCCCCTGACCCCATCCCTCTCTTCACCTCCTCCCCTGACCCCATCCCTCTCTCCTCCTCCCCTGACCCCATCCCTCTCTCCTCCTCCCCTTGACCCCATCCCTCTCTTCCTCCTCCTGACCCCATCCCTCTCCTCCTCCCCTGACCCCATCTCTCTCCTCCTCCCCTGACCCCATCCCTCTCTCCTCCTCCCTTGACCCCATCCCTCTCCTCCTCCCCCTGACCCCATCCCTCTCCTCCTCCCCTTGACCCCATCCCTCTCTTCTCACCTCCTCCACTCCATCCCTCTTTTCTCACCTCCTCCACTCCATCCCTCTTCACTTCCTCCACTCCATCCCTCTTCACCTCCTCCACTCCATCCCTCTTCACCTCCTCCACTCCATCCCTCTTCACCTCCTCCACTCCATCCCTCTTCACCTCCTCCACTCCATCCCTCTTCACCTCCTCCACTCCATCCCTCTTCACCTCCTCCACTCCATCCCTCTTCACCTCCTCCACTCCATCTCTCTTCACCTCCTCCACTCCATCTCTCTTCACCTCCTCCACTCCATCTCTCTTCACCTCCTCCACTCCATCCCTCTTCACCTCCACTCCATCCCTCTTCACCTCCTCCACTCCATCCCTCTTCACCTCCTCCACTCCATTCCTCTGTCATTGTTTTCCCTCTTCCTTGTGGTCTTTCGGAGCATTAGCCACCTGCAGTTCTTATCAGTGTTTAAACAGCAGCACAGTAACAGGACAGAGGTCACAGCACATGGAGTCTACGTCCCAAATAGCACCCTATTCCCCGTTTTAGTGCACTGCTTTTGACCGTACAAACAAGACCCTTTGTAACAACAAGCCATAGTTGAACAAACTTTGTTTAGCTTCCAGGCTTATCTTTTAAACCCATTCAGGATCGCCCCATAGGCTCCACTAGGCCCCATAGGGCTCTGGTCAAAAGCAGTGCACTATATAGGGAACAGGCTGCCATTTGAAACTCAACCATAAACTATAGAAACATGTTTCTAACTGTCTCTCTTGGATCTTGACTGAGAGAAGAGGAGAGAGAAGCATTCCCTCTGCCTCCCCTCTGTTCTCAGTGTGGGAGGTGTGACACGAGCATGCAATGCTGATGACCTCTCACATACACACACACACACACACACACACACACATGTCAGGTGAGCGCTGATGGTGGGAGGTGATTGGTGTAGCAGCACTGTATGGTTTAACACTACGGCTTTCATTCACACCACAGGGTTGGTTCACACACTGCAGGGTTGGTTCACACACTTCAGGGTTCACAACACTCACCTCTGTGTGGGTCGAGGTGTGAGGAGAGACAGCGGAGTAACCAGCTCACACTGTGGTCCATATTTAGCCTGACTCTATATGCTCAGGACATCTGTCTAGCCAACAAAGGCCTGTTTTGTACATCATTACATAATTTATCCCAGACAGACTACAAAAAATTGTCAGACTCCAGCCACCCTAGTCATAGACTGTTCTCTCTGCTACCGCACGGCAAGCGGTACCGGAGCACCAAGTCTAGGTCCAAGAGGCTTCTTAACAGCTTCTACCCCCAAGCCATAAGACTCCTGAACAGCTAATCATGGCTACCTGGACTATTTGCATTGCCCCCCCCACCCCTCTTTTACGCTGCTGCTACTCTCTGTTTATTATCTATGCATAGTCACTTTAATAACTCTACCTACATGTACATATTACCTCAATTACCTCTAACCGGTGCCCCCTCACATTGACTCGGTACCGGTACCCCCTGTATATAGCCATGCTATTTTTATTTTTACTGCTGCTCTTTAATTATTTGTTACTTTTATTTCGTATTATTTTATATACACTGCTCAAAAAAATATAGGGAACCCTTAAACAACACATCCTAGATCTGAATGAATTAAATAATCTTAATAAATACTTTTTTCTTTACATAGTTGAATGTGCTGACAACAAAATCACACAAAAATGATCAATGGAAATCAAATTTATCAACCCATGGCGGTCTGGATTTGGAGTCACCCTCAAAATTAAAGTGGAAAACCACACTACAGGCTGATCCAACTTTGATGTAATGTCCTTAAAACAAGTCAAAATGAGGCTCAGTAGTGTGTGTGGCCTCCACGTGCCTGTATGACCTCCCTACAATGCCTGGGCATGCTCCTGATGAGGTGGCGGATGGTCTCCTGAGGGATCTCCTCCCAGACCTGGACTAAAGCATCCGCCAACTCCTGGACAGTCTGTGGTGCAACGTGGCGTTGGTGGATGGAGCGAGACATGATGTCCCAGATGTGCTCAATTGGATTCAGGTCTGGGGAACGGGCGGGCCAGTCCATAGCATCAATGCCTTCCTCTTGCAAGAACTGCTGACACACTCCAGCCACATGAGGTCTAGCATTGTCTTGCATTAGGAGGAACCCAGGGCCAACCACACCAGCATATGGTCTCACAAGGGGTCTGAGGATCTCATCTCGGTACCTAATGGCAGTCAGGCTACCTCTGGCGAGCACATGGAGGGCTGTGCGGCCCCCCAAAGAAATGCCACCCCACACCACGACTGACCCACCGCCAAACCGGTCATGCTGGAGGATGTTGCAGGCAGCAGAACGTTCTCCACGGCGTCTCCAGACTCTGTCACGTCTGTCACGTGCTCAGTGTGAACCTGCTTTCATCTGTGAAGAGCACAAGGCACCAGTGGCGAATTTGCCAATCTTGGTGTTCTCTGGCAAATGCCAAACGTCCTGCACAGTGTTGGGCTGTAAGCACAACCCCCACCTTTGGACGTCGGCCCCTCATACCACCCTCTGTTTCTGACCGTTTGAGCAGACACATGCACATTTGTGGCCTGCTGGAGGTCATTTTGCAGGGCTCTGGCAGTGCTCCTCCTGCTCCTCCTTGCACAAAGGCGGAGGTAGCGGTCCTGCTGCTGGGTTGTTGCCCTCCTACGGCCTCCTCCACGTCTCCTGATGTACTGGTCTGTCTCCTGGTAGCGCCTCCATGCTCTGGACACTACGCTGACAGACACAGCAAACCTTCTTGCCACAGCTCGCATTGATGTGCCATCCTGGATGAGCTGCACTACCTGAGCCACTTGTGTGGGTTGTAGACTCCGTCTCATGCTACCACTAGAGTGAAAGCACCGCCAGCATTCAAAAGTGACCAAAACATCAGCCAGGAAGCATAGGAACTGAGAAGTGGTCTGTGGTCACCACCTGCAGAACCACTTCTTTATTGGGGGTGTCTTGCTAATTGCCTATGATTTCCACCTGTTGTCTATTCCATTTGCACAACAGCATGTGAAATTTATTGTCAATCAGTGTTGCTTCCTAAGTGGACAGTTTGATTTCACAGAAGTGTGATTGACTTGGAGTTACATTGTGTTGTTTAAGTGTTCCCTTTATTTTTTTGAGCAGTGTAGTATTTTTTGGTCATTTTTTTTGGGGTATTCTTTCTTAAAACTGCATTGTTGGTTAAGGGCTTGTAAGTAAGCATTTCACTGTAAGGTCTACACCTGTTGTATTCGGCGCATGTGACAAATACATTTGATTTTAAATATAGAACATCTATTTGGCTACCAATGATTCATTGCAAATGAGCATTTCTTGACAGTGCAACATACTCCATTTGAATGACGGACCCTACTGTAAGTCATTATTGTGCTGTGTGCATGGTCCCACCCTGTTGGTCTGTGACGGTCTGATGGAGAGATAATGGGATGTTTCTCTCTGATGTCTTTGGGCTGTTCCTTTTCTAAAATGGGATGTTCAGCTCTGGTCATTGGCTGTATAGCACAACCCAGAGGCATACATTGAGTTTGGCCAGGTTTTTAGAACGGTTGCCATGTTAGCGCCTTTATTCTCGATATTTTGGTGATGTCACAATGACCCGCTGTAAATAAGCAAAACAGAGCATTGAATTTCAGGAGGTTTTTATTGATTAGTGTTCGGGGTAATATGTATCCAAGTTGTGGTGTAAACTAATTGTATATCTGCTGTCACTGGACGTCTTCTTAGGGTTTTTGAAAACGATCAGAAATAAACCGCGCAACGCGGAAGCGTTATCGATGATCACTTAGCAGTGGCTACAGAGCCTTGTCACTCGGCTACGGAGGAGAAAGTGGCGCTCTCAGAACCTCTCTAGATACATGTATATGAGCCTGGCACAGCCCAGCAGCCTGCTGAGTTACTTGGTGCAGTAAAGAACGACATCTAGCAGAGACCAACGGTCTGGTGAATTACCGGGACTAGTGGCAGATCTCTGAATGGTGTAATACAACACAGGCCACTGATGATGTCTGGAGTAGTCTGGGAACGTTCCAATGTCATCAATAGTCTAGCTAGAGGACTCTACTGTAAAGGTCTGAAGAAGGCTATTCTAGTCTGTTCTTATTCCCAGGTCTTATGTATGTCCAACAGAAAGCCCAACAGTCTGGGGAATGACTGGGATAAGAGGCAGATCTCTGAAGAAACCCAGTCTAGGACAACCAATGCCTGTGTAGAATGGACTTTTAGAACAAGCCTGCCTATTTCCAGGTCTTGTGGATTGGGCCATATGTGACCCCTCCCCCCATGTGTGTGCGTCCATGCATCCGCACGTCCGCCGTGTGCGTGTGTTGAATGTCAGCTCATCAGTATGCATGGTTCATCTTTCTGACATGCTCCTAGCTCAGGCCCCATAATTCACTTCTGGGTCAAAGGTCAGGGTCATGCTGAGTGTGTTGGGGTGTGGGAGGAAGGGTGGTTTAGTGGGAATGCGTGTCTCTCTCTCTCTACCCCCCATCCTTTTCGATCTTTCTCTCTCTCTCTGAACATAACCTGCATGTCTCTCTCTCTCAACATAGTCTGTATGTTGCAAACCATATTTCACTAGGAGATATTAAAGTATTTAAATCCCATAGGGGATTATGAATACTTTAGTACAGTGGAGACAGAATATTTAAATCTATGAATGTACATTAAAGTGCCGACAGAGACCCCAGCTGTTTCCCTTATCTGTGCTGTGTTCTGGACGACGTGATATGGATGTTGGATTTTGTCAAAGAGAGTGCGTTTGTGTGTGTGTGTGTGTGTGTGTGTTGTGAAAGTGTTTGTAAAGTCAATCCCCCAGTAGTGACCCCAGAGTTCCCACGGTCACTCACCAGCAGCCTTCTCATGCTCACTCACAAACACACACACACACACTGTAACATTCACACAGCCACATGGCTATTATACTGTTGGCTACAACAGACCAGGCCTCTGAGTCACATGTGATAAAACTGTTAGAGACGTCTGTGTGTGTGTCTGTGTTACATGAGAAAGCGCAGCAGAGGTATGTACCAGGGTCTGGTGGTTAATGTACCAGGGTCTGGTGGTTAATGTACCAGGGTCTGGTGGTTAATGTACCAGGGTCTGGTGGTTAATGTACCCACATTTGAAGTGAAAGTAAAGTGGTCTCGGTCTTTGGAAGTTGTGGTTTATAAAGTTTATTATAGATTGACATTTGCTTATGAATTATTCGCCTTCCCTTGCTATTTGTAGCTAGCTGGCAGCTTGGCTAGCTGGCTTTAGCCTGTCTAAAAACATAGCAAGCTAGCTAGCCTTTTTAGCTTCCCACTTCTCCATGTGAAATAATGATTTATAATGACAAAATATGCCCAGGTAAATATTCGTATACTTTCTGGTGTAACCTAAAACATTATCCCAGTTTGATATGCTGCCTGTGTATTAATTCCCATATCAACTAAAAGTAGAATGTCATCATGTTTTGGTGACAGAGAAAAAAGCACTTGTCTAGGAATGACTAGTTATTACTTCTAAACAAAATACCTTTTAGGGTGGATTCTTGTTGTTTTGGTTTACTGTTTGAACAGTCGCTGAGATTATATTTGGTTATCAATGCAAAATAGGCTACTTTGATCAATAGCCTATATATCCTATAGATCAAATCAATGAACCAAGCGACAACACTGTCCCCACACCGCGGAAGGAATGATAGGGCGTGTCTCAATTTTCAGGAAGTAAAAAAAAATATGTTGAATGCCGGAGCATATTACAAGGAGCCGCCCCTTTTAGTGATGAAAAACGAAAATTGCAATACTCCAAATCTTGAGTCTGCGAAGAGCTTGTAGTAAAGCTTAACACCTGGGTCCCCATGTTGGGTGCCACTGAGGCAGCGTGTGCTTGAGGCCTTAAGAGTGGAGGGGAGGAGTAGAGAGAGCGAGAGAAAGAGGGAGAGTGGGAGCAGAGAGAGGGAGGGAGGGAAGGCTTGCTTAGTTGCTTTCCATTGGACTACTACATCTTTCATGTACTGGTTGTTGTCCTCATATCATGCCACCCTGAAGCAGTGTCTCATAAATATACAGCTCTCTTTGTTTGGCATGCTTTGATTTATTCCTGCTTCCATTTTCTCTCCATACAAACATGTCAGTAGAGGATGCTGGGTAACAACAAACATTTTGGGGTATGTATCTGCTGTAGCCCCATGTGTTTGTGTGTTTTAGACCGGCCTATCAGCAGACACATCACACATGTCATAGAAACACAAACAGACTTTTATTTACTCACTACAGCTAGATGGATGTTCTTCCCATAACATGGGATTGGTGTTATTAGATCAAGCTATTTGGCTGACAACATATGTGCAGTCGGTGTCATACTGGTTTTCTTTGACATCAGGAAACTACAGATATGCTTTCACTATATTAGTCAGGATTTTTAACATACTATGCGGTGTGTACCAAGAAAAGCAAGTCAAGGCGAAGTGTGTATCTGTTCAAATGTAGTACTTGTGGTGAATATCATAGCGCAGTGTTTCTCAGTCTTTTTCGAAACCAGGGACCGGCAACATATGGCTTTTCCCTCCTCAGAGGACCGCATGTAAGAAAGAGGACATCGGGTGTAGATCAGGAAGAGGACATCGGGTGTAGATCAGGAAGAGGACATCGGGTGTAGATCAGGAAGAGGACATTGGGTGTGGATCAGGAAGAGGACATTGGGTGTGGATCAGGAAGAGGACATTGGGTGTGGATCAGGAAGAGGACATTGGGTGTGGATCAGGAAGAGGACGTGGTGTTGCTAGCATGCGTGCAAGGCTTTTTTGGTGAAGGCTGATGCCTTCTGCAGTGCACACACACTTGATGCCTCTGCAGCCCTCAGACATTCACACAGACAGGAAGTAGGGTCGTCCGCTTGGTCTGGTGGTTTGGTAATCACGGAGACAGAAGCAGCAGGAGTGTTGTTGCCGTGGAGACAGCAGCAGGTGAGGGCATTATAAACAGGAAGTGGATTGAGGCTGTGCCTCGGCTGGCAGTTAGAGGGGCGGAGCCTCAGAGAGGGAGAACGAGGTGGAAGGCTCTGCTGGGCTGCACACTGCTGCCTGCTACCAGCTACCAGGAAACCGCCGCAGTGGAAATCTGTGGCTTCCCCCCGCCACCCATACTAAAACTGAAAACGGAGACTTTATAAATATGTTATGAGAGCAGAGCTAGGAGGGGAGAGATCTGGAAGGAGGGAGGTGTAAAGCGTTTGGTGGTGTGACTGTGGAGCAAACAAAGGACAAGGTAGCAGCATGATCAGATCAGATCACATCAGATCAGACCAGATCAACACAGGGATTGGCAGTGGAGCAGGTAAGCACATGGGTTGAAGCAGTATTTGAGTGTGTAATAATTTGTGTACTATGTAGGTCTGTGTGTGGTACAAATATTGATTTTAAGGACCCTTATTAGGGTGTGTTTTTAGCATTGCATGTGGCATAATTTTCATGTGTGACTATCTTTCCTGTTTTCTATTGCACTGCTCCTCTCCTTCAGCTCAACACCCGAGGTAACTATAGCAGCCTGGGGTAACTATAGCAGCCTGGGGTAACTATAGCAGCCTGGGGTGACTATAGCAGCCTGGGGTGACTATAGCAGCAGCCTGGGGTGACTATAGCAGCAGCCTGGGGTGACTATAGCAGCAGCCTGGGGTGACTATAGCAGCAGCCTGGGGTGACTATAGCAGCAGCCTGGGGTGACTGCAGCAGCAGCCAGGGGTGAATGCAGCAGCAGCCAGGGGTGACTATAGGGGTGAGGTCAGTGCAGTAGAATAGTCTGGTCTGGACACTGAAGGTCAGAACAGTAATGCAGTAATGTGTGTTGTCAGGTCAGCTGCCTGTCAGGACTCATCTCTCTCTCTCCTGGAGGAATGCTCTGAGTGCGCACACACACACACACACACACACACACACAACTCCTACTGCATCATCTGCCTTCCCTAGCTGAAGGGCCTAGTTCTGTCTGTTCACTAAAAGCAGCATGGCCTCAATATTTGCCTGTTCCTGTCTGTTCCCTCCGGTCAAGGCTATTTCTCACTGGTTACACCACTATAGTGTGTAAAAGATTACAAGGACAGTTTCATGTTTTAAAGTAAAAGTAGAGATCTTTTGTTTTTACCCCTCTGGTCGAGGCTATTTTTCACAGTTTACATTACATTATGCGACTGTTGTGTCTAAAACGATTTCAAGGACAAGGACATTTTCAAAGTTTCAAAGTCAAAATGGAGCGTTTGGCTTTTTCCACCGTTATGTAGTATTAGAAGGCCACTGGCAACAGTTTCTCTTTCTCTCTGTGTTCATATAGGACTGGTCTGGGGTTTAACAGTTTGGCTCTTTCTCTCTGTGTTCATATAGGACTGGTCTGGGGTTTAACAGTTTGGCTCTTTCTCTCTGTGTTCATATAGGACTGGTCTGGGGTTTAACAGTTTGGCTCTTTCGCTCTGTGTTCATATAGGACTGGTCTGGGGTTTAACAGTTTGGCTCTTTCGCTCTGTGTTCATACAGGACTGTGGTCTGGGGTTTTGAACCTAAATTGCAATGCTTGGTGGCAGTATAATCTGCACTTTAAAAAACCCATGGATGTGTGCCAAATTGCACCATTTACCCTATAATAGTACACTACTTTTGAGCAGAGCCCTATGGGCCCTGGTCTAAAGTAGTGCACTATGTAGGGAATATGGTGCCATTTGGACCACATTTCATGTCACATTTAGATGCCAGAGCAGTATTAGTTATCATTCCAGGGTTGAACCATGAATGCTTATGCTTCCTGTAATTAGACAGATGTTTTAGGCTCTTAGATTCTTAGACGGTTATTGGTTTAATGGGAGTTTACATTTGTGATGGCTTTGAAACGTTCTTTTAAACATAAAATCTGAGATAGTTACGGCTCTTGTTCGATGGTCATTTCACTACAATAAATAATGTTAAAGGCACAATATAGGATATTGACTGCTGTTTTTTAAAGGTACAATCTGGGATATTTAATGTTGTTTACATTGTTATTTCACTGTAAAATGAAGGTTAAACTACAGATGAATGAGTTAGTAGCCTAAACTATCCTCCAGGACTCTGGGTTCTGGTCCTCTGCAGCACGGCTACCAGTATTACTGATTGAATGCTCTTTGTTTGTGTTCCTGTCCGTCTGACTGACACGGAGGGACCTCTCTCTGGCACCTGGGGGTGCAGCAGGAGACTGGACTGTACCACTGGTCCATTATAGAGGGGTGTTTGGGGTGCATCCGGAGACTGGACTCTACCACTGGTCCATTATAAAGGGGTGTTTGGGATGTATCAGGAGACTGGACCACTGGTCCATTTATAGAGGGGTGTTTGGGATGCATCAGGAGACTGGACTGGACCACTGGTCCATGATAGAGGGGTGTCAGATCTGAGCTTGTTTTTATCTAAAACACGTTGTTATTTACTCTTGTTTCAGAGAAATGATACGATGACATGGCAGGTTTTGTCATGATCACATCTCTAATGTTTCCCCTCCTTTTTCTTTTCAGATTGAGCCACCCTGGAACTGAAGACAAGGGTTATTGTTTCTGGGGACTGCAATGAGTGTGACATGGACTGACTTGGATTGGTATCTAACTTGAAGACGCTTCTGTCTTTTAATTAATTACAAAGAGAGAGATCTGTCCTGCTGGACTACCGGGCTACTGAGGTGTGTGTGACCTCAACCAGCCACCATGCCTATCCTAAAGCAGCTGGTATCTGGTTCGTCCCAGACCAAACAGCGCCGCTCCCGTATGGACCTGACCCGGGAGATGATCAGCGCTCCCCTGGGGGACTTCCGCCACACCATGCACGTGGGGCGCAGCGGGGACGCCTTCGGGGACACCTCTTTCCTCTCCACCCACTCTGGGGAGGCTCCCCACCATGCTGAACCCGATGCCCATCCCCACTCCCCCCGCCCGGGGCTTTTATCCAGAACCTTCCGTAGCAGCAAGCGCTCCCAGTCCGTCACCAGAGTGGACCAGAGAGACTTCTCGCTAGCGCCACCCGGTGGCTCGCCCACCTTCGTGAAGAACGCTATGTCGCTCCCCTTCCTCAATGATGAAAATGGTGACCATGTTGATGGAGGACACAGGGTGCCTAAGAGCGTCTCGTCCAGCCCACTGAAACAGCTACATGAGCAGGATGGAGGTGGAGGTACCAGGCCATCTAACGGGGCCGCTGCTGGGGCCCGCTCTCTGGAGCTGGATGAGAGGAGCTTTGGGGAGCTTACTGACCTGCCCAGCCCCAGCCGCGGGTACTACGGAGGGGGGATGAAGCATGCAGTGTCGGTCATGTCGTTCCACATCGACCTGGGGCCCTCCATGTTGGGGGACATCCTGGGGGTGATGGAGAAGGAGGAGGATGATCTGGGATACGAGGAGGGGAAGAGCAGTGAGGGACGGGCCTCTCCTACACTACTCCTGGGGAGGGAGGTGGGAGGAGAGGAGGAGGAGGAGGAGGGAGAGGACGGGGTGGAGGTGGAAGGAGAGGAGTTGGAGGAGGTGGAGGTGGGAGAAGAAGAGGAACCGGAAGCTGAGCTACTGCAGCTGCAGGAGGAGGAGGTCCCTGTACCTGTGAGTCCAACCAGCTCGGTAGAACCTGAGGTGGGAGAGGACGAGGGGGCACCCTACACCCCAGAGCCCTGCCCTAAACACCTGCAGCACCAATTGGATACCTGCTCTGTGTCCAGCTCTGCCTCTACCTCTGGCTCCGCCCACATGGTGCAGGAGAAACCAGCCGGCCAGCTCCACGTGGGGGATACGGACAGCGCCACTTTCAGCGCCCCACCTGAGGAGGAAGAGGGGGTGGGAAAGTTTTCTTCCTTCTTGGAGGACGAAGATGATGAGATCCGTGTATGAAACGAGATGTACAAGCTCAAACCATATACGGAGCGGATAAGTGTGGATTAATACAGATGGATAGATTCTATACTGGGTGGATATGGATGAGTACAGATGGATAGATTCTATACTGGGTGGATTTGGATGAGTACAGATGGATAGATTCTATACTGGGTGGATATGGATGAGTACAGATGGATATATTCTATACTGGGTGGATATGGATGAATACAGATGGATAGATTCTATAGTGGGTGGATATGGATTACAGATGGATAGATTCTATACTGGGTGGATATGGATGAGTACAGATGGATAGATTCTATACTGGGTGGATATGGATGAATAAAGATGGATAGATTCTATAGTGGGTGGATATGGATGAGTACAGATGGATAGATTCTATACTGGGTGGATATGGATGAGTACAGATGGATATATTCTATACTGGGTGGATATGGATGAATACAGATGGATAGATTCTATAGTGGGTGGATATGGATTACAGATGGATAGATTCTATACTGGGTGGATATGGATTACAGATGGATAGATTCTATACTGGGTGGATATGGATGAATACAGATGGATAGATTCTATAGTGGGTGGATATGGATTACAGATGGATAGATTCTATACTGGGTGGATATGGATGAGTACAGTACAAAGTCAAGTCTATAAAGCCCCATATCACAACAGAGACGTATAGACTGGATGGCTTACAGGGTGGTATGGATGACGTGTTGAGTTGATAATGAATGAATGAATTACTACTGTGGATGAAACTCTACTACTATAAAGCCCCATACTATGACAGAGATGTACAGTCTATACTGGGTGGATATGGATCACAGTGCAGCAGCAGTACCTCCTCTGGTAGTGTGGATGACGTGTTGATACAACAATAAACTAATACTGTGGATCAAACTCTACTCTATGTATAGTCTGGGTGGTCTGGATAGGAGAGTTCTAGTACAGCACCTCTTCTGATAGTGTGGACGACATGTTGAATTAAATAGAAAACAACCGTCTACTGCTCCCTCTGTGCTTCCTGTGAGAATACAAACATCTGGACATAGAGACATGTGGACTGGGATCTGTGGACTGGGATCTGTGGACTGGGATCTGTGGACTGGGATCTGTGGACTGGGATCTGTGGACTGGGATCTGTGGACTGGGATCTGTGGACTGGGATCTGTGGACTGGGATCTGTGGACTGGGATCCGTGGACTGGGATCCGTGGACTGGGATCTTGCTTCATGGAGAAAGGGAAAGACAGTCTGTAGGACACCGGCTCCTTCTGGATGAAAACAAACACCATCTGTTACATACAGAACAGCTCGCTAACTTCTCCCACACACACCACATTACAGCAACTCACTGTCTGTCTGTCTGTACACTGAGAGAACTGACATGGAAGAGCAGTCCAAGTGGGAAAACTCATGAATTTAGGAGACACACTTAAGAAAAGAAAATAACATTTGATAAACAACAAAAAACACTGTCATGACTTTATTAAGCCTCTGTCCAGGACTATTCACTCGACTTACATGTGTCATAATAATATGGGATTTTCTTAATTGATCATTTGTGCCATTTTTTATGTGATTTAGCTCCTCTCTTGGTCTGTGCTCCTCACTGCCTGTTATGTGGAACAGTGTTGGTGTAATCAAGTGGTCTGGCCGGAACAGAGAGCTACTGTTACTGCGGTGATTGGGACCTGGCTGCCTGTCTGTCACAATAAAAGGCTTGTGTTGTGTGTATCACTCCACCAGCTGTGATGAGACTTTGTCCATGCTAGAGCCTGCTAGAGAATTGTGACTAGAGCCTGCTAGCTATAACGTCTTGACTAGAGCCTGCTAGCTATAACGTCTTGACTAGAGCCTGCTAGCTATAACGTCTTGACTAGAGCCTGCTAGCTATAACATCGTAACTAGAGCCTGCTAGCTATAACGTCTTGACTAGAGCCTGCTAGCTATAACGTCTTGACTAGAGCCTGCTAGCTACAGTGGGGCAAAAAAGTATTTAGTCAGCCACCAATTGTGCAAGTTCTCCCACTTAAAAAGATGAGAGAGGCCTGTAATTTTCATCATAGGTACACGTCAACTATGAAAGACAAAATGAGAAAAAAAAATCCAGAAAATCACATTATAGGATTTTTAATGAATTTATTTGCAAATTATGGTGGAAAATAAGTATTTGGTCAATAACAAAAGTTTTGTCAATACTTTGTTATATACCCTTTGTTGGCAATGACACAGGTCAAACGTTTTCTGTAAGTCTTCACAAGGTTTTCACACACTGTTGCTGGTATTTTGGCCCATTCCTCCATGCAGATCTCCTCTAGAGCAGTGATGTTTTGGGGCTGTCGCTGGGCAACACAGACTTTCAACTCCTTCCAAAGATTTTCTATGGGGTTGAGATCTGGAGACTGGCTAGGCCACTCCAGGACCTTGAAATGCTTCTTACGAAGCCACTCCTTCGTTGCCCGGGCGGTGTGTTTGGGATCATTGTCATGCTGAAAGACCCAGCCACGTTTCATCTTCAATGCCCTTGCTGATGGAAGGAGGTTTTCACTCAAAATCTCACGATACATGGCCCCATTGATTCTTTCCTTTACACGGATCAGTCGTCCTGGTCCCTTTGCAGAAAAACAGCCCCAAAGCATGATGTTTCCACCCCCATGCTTCACAGTAGGTATGGTGTTCTCTCAGCATTCTTTGTCCTCCAAACACGACGAGTTGAGTTTTTACCAAAAAGTTATATTTTGGTTTCATCTGACCATATGACATTCTCCCAATCCTCTTCTGGATCATCCAAATGCACTCTAGCAAACTTCAGATGGGCCTGGATATGTACTGGCTTAAGCAGGGGGGACACGTCTTGCACTGCAGGATTTGGAGTCCCTGGCGGCGTAGTGTGTTACTGATGGTAGGCTTTGTTACTTTGTTCCCAGCTCTCTGCAGGTCATTCACTAGGTCCCCCCGTGTGGTTCTGGGATTTTTGCTCACCGTTCTTGTGATCAATTTGACCCCACGGGGTGAGATCTTGCGTGGAGCCCCCAGATCGAGGGAGATTATCAGTGGTCTTGTATGTCTTCCATTTCCTAATAATTGCTCCCACAGTTGATTTCTTCAAACCAAGCTGCTTACCTATTGCAGATTCAGTCTTCCCAGCCTGGTGCAGGTCTACAATTTTGTTTCTGGTGTCCTTTGACAGCTCTTTGGTCTTGGCCATAGTGGAGTTTGGAGTGTGACTGTTTGAGGTTGTGGACAGGTGTCTTTTATACTGATAACAAGTTCAAACAAGTGCCATTATTACAGGTAACGAGTGGAGGACAGAGGAGCCTCTTAAAGAAGAAGTTACAGGTCTGTGAGAGCCAGAAATCTTGCTTGTTTGTAGGTGACCAAATACTTATTTTCCACCATAATTTGCAAATAAATTCATAAAAATCCTACAAAGTGATTTTCTGGAATTTTTTTCTCAATTTGTCTGTCATAGTTGATGTGTACCTATGATGAAAATTACAGGCCTCTCTCATCTTTTTAAGTGGGAGAACTTGCACAATTGGTGGCTGACTAAATACTTTTTTTCCCCACTGTATAACATCATGACTAGAGCCTGCTAGCTATAACATCGTGACTAGAGCCTGCTAGCTATAACATCGTGACTAGAGCCTGCTAGCTATAACATCGTGACTAGAGCCTGCTAGCTATAACGTCTTGACTAGAGCCTGCTAGCTATAACGTCTTGACTAGAGCCTGCTAGCTATAACATCGTGACTAGAGCCTGCTAGCTATAACATCGTGACTCTCAGAACGATAGATAATCTATTTAGTTCATTGTTACATCAACACCAGTTCTGTTTCAGATTCTAACTGACACATTTTCCTCACGTTATCAGTGACATGTTACACACATTCATTACTGTGACGTTACACAAGTCACCTATTTGTCGGTTGGTGTTTGTGCCTCAACCTCTTTGATATAGTACTGGATAACATGGGCCGGAGGAGCTGTTTAGCCTTCACTCTCTCTGCCTGATGCTGTTGGTAAACTAGCATTAGGAGGGTCATAAAGCAGACAGATGGAAGCATAGGACCTGTGGTGATTATAAAACACTGATTACAGCAGGACGTTTAGAGCGGAGAGAAGTGTGTGTGTTTCTCTTTCTCCACCTGCAGATCAGGATAGATCAGGTTAGATCGTGTTAGATCAGGTTAGATCAGGTTAGATCGTGTTAGATCAGGATAGATCAGGTTAGATCGTGTTGGATCAGGATAGATCAGGTTAGATCAGGATAGATCAGGTTAGATCGTGATAGATCAGGTTAGATCGTGTTAGATCAGGATAGATCAGGTTAGATCAGGATAGATCAGGATAGATCAGGATAGATCAGGTTAGATCGTGTTAGATCAGGATAGATCAGGATAGATCGTGTTAGATCAGGATAGATCAGGTTAGATCGTGTTAGATCAGGATAGATCAGGATAGATCAGGTTAGATCGTGTTAGATCAGGATAGATCAGGTTAGATCGTGATAGATCAGGTTAGATCAGGTTAGATCATGTTAGATCAGGATAGATCGTGTTAGATCAGGATAGATCAGGATAGATCGTGTTAGATCAGGATAGATCAGGTTAGATCGTGTTAGATCAGGATAGATCAGGATAGATCAGGTTAGATCGTGTTAGATCAGAATAGATCAGGTTAGATCGTGATAGATCAGGTTAGATCGTGATAGATCAGGATAGATCAGGATAGATCAGGTTAGATCAGGTTAGATCATGTTAGATCATGTTAGATCAGGATAGATCAGGTTAGATCGTGTTAGATCAGGATAGATCAGGTTAGATCGTGTTAGATCAGGATAGATCAGGATAGATCAGGATAGATCAGGATAGATCAGGTTAGATCGTGTTAGATCAGGATAGATCAGGATAGATCGTGTTAGATCAGGATAGATCAGGTTAGATCGTGTTAGATCAGGATAGATCAGGATAGATCAGGTTAGATCGTGTTAGATCAGGATAGATCAGGTTAGATCGTGATAGATCAGGTTAGATCAGGTTAGATCATGTTAGATCAGGATAGATCAGGATAGATCGTGTTAGATCGTGTTAGATCAGGATAGATCAGGATAGATCGTGTTAGATCAGGATAGATCAGGTTAGATCGTGTTAGATCAGGATAGATCAGGTTAGATCGTGTTAGATCAGGATAGATCGTGTTAGATCAGGATAGATCCGTTTTGTGAGATTCGGATGCAAATTCTCTGATTCTATTTGCCCATGATTTTTCCATAGTTCTCTAAAATGAAAATCCTTTTGCAAGTGTTTGTCAGTCAGGTTCTGCAATCATGTCAGAGCAAACAGGCTACAGAGTGTCTGATAATAACAGCTAACCACTTCCTTCCTTCCTTCCTTCCTTCCCCACTTAAGAAAGAGAGTTAGAAACTGTTCAGAGCTGCAGTAGTCTAGTGCACCTGGCCTAGTGCACTCCATGAACATGTTGGCTGCCTCCCAAATGGCACCCTATTCCTTATGTGTCCTGGTCCAAAGTAGTGTACTGTATAGGGAATAGGGTGCCATTCGGGACACAGTTTTCCCTCACCTCTAGTGCCCTCACCAGGACAGTCCAGCTGTCTCACTATTGAACTGGGACTTTAGTGTTCATTAGGGCACAGCATAGCAAAAATATGTGTTAATGAAAGATGTGTATAAATATGCGTGTCTGGCCTCAGAAAAGCATTATTGAAAAAGAAGACTGGTTCACAGGTATCTGTACGGGGATGCATGAAGATGGTTGACTGTTCCTTTTATAAAGTATGTGTGGGCAGCAGTGAACAGACGTTATTCCAGGTATCTTTTAATAGTGTATATTAATTCTCAGTCATAACTGAGGCTGCGTCCCAAATGGCACCCTATTCCCTATATAGTGCACTAGTGACCAGAAGTAGTGCACTGTAAAGGGATTAGGGTGTCATTTGGGACGAATCCTAGGACTGACCAATGAGCATCAGTAATAAAATCACATATAACTTTGATTATGGAACTCTGTTATGAGAGCCTGTCAAGACTTCTGGCCCTGCCTCCTTGATTGATTAATCACTGTAGATATCCAGTTATTAAAGGTCAAATATTCTGGCCCTGCCTCTTTGTTGATTAATCACTGTAGATATCTAGTTATTAAAGGTCAAATCTTCTGGCCCTGCCTCTTTATTGATTTAATCATTGAACTTATTTTTTATTATTAAAGGCTCCCTCTCTGATTTCAGTCAAGCCAGATATAAATACTGTATAATTGTTTCAACATTTCATCTCCTTGAAATGAAAGATGAAAAACAGAATTGATTTGTTACAGTATATTCATGTCAGTCTGGTTGACGAGGCTATATTCACCGTTCTTTCTCCACTTTAACACTAACAGTCAAATATTCACAATTGCCCACGGTTAGAATCATGAGAGGCTGCAATGAAAGCAACATGGAGGATTCTGTTGCTATTTCCTACGTATGTTTGTGTTGAAGCTGTATATTATCTCCGGCTATTCTTTCTCTTTATTGTCTTTGTGTAAGAATAATGTATACACGCTCTCCTTACTCTCCCAAATAACTGCTATATTTTGTAATAAAATAAAAGCTGGCCATCTTTACCCACCCGTCTGGTATGTTTTAGAGTCATGTTGCTGTGTTTGCTTCCTGCCATTTGAAAAGATGACATACTGTTCTCACATGCCCTGTTTTTAAGCAGATCTCACATGCCGTGTTTTTAAGCAGATGCTTACGGGATGAAAGAATATGTTCTAAAAAAAGGTCAACAAAGTCTCTAAGGCTGTGTTTACACAGGCAGCCCAATTCTGATATCTTGACCAATCGGATTAGATCTTTTGCTAATAATTGGGCAAAATATCAGAATTGCTCTGCCCGCCTATTCCCCCAGGTGCTTTGTCGTCAATGTTTCAACCCCTATGTCTTCATTAGATTTTATTGGTAGCATCCCCTTGTCAGCCCCTGACATGTACAGGGGGAGGACCAGAGGGTGGAGGACAGGGGGAGGAGGACCAGAGGGTGGAGGACATGGGGAGGAGGACCAGAGGGTGGAGAACAGGGGGAGGACCAGAGGGAGGAGGACAGTACTTTGTCTATATATTCTGTCTGTATTGTCTATTTGTGGTCAGCACCATTTTCAGCAGGACAAATTCCTGGTAATGTAAATGTAGTTGGTGAATCGATATCATCTACATTACATTTACGTCATTTAGCAGACGCTCTTATCCAGAGCGACTTACAAATTGGTGCATTCACCTTATAGCCAGTGGGATAACCACTTTACAATATGTTATTTCTTTTTATATATATTTTTTTTTGGGGGGTGGGGTAAGGGGGGGTAGAATGATTACTTTATCCTATCCCAGGTATTCCTTAAAGAGGTCGGGTTTCAAGTGTCTCCGGAAGGTGGTGAGTGACTCCGCTGACCTAGCATCGTGAGGGAGCTTGTTCCACCATTGGGGTGCCAGAGCAGCGAACAGTTTTGACTGGGCTGAGCGGGAACTGTGCTTCCGCAGAGGTAGGGGGGCCAGCAGACCAGAGGTGGATGAACGCAATGCCCTCGTTTGGGTGTAGGGACTGATCAGAGCCTGAAGGTACGGAGGTGCCGTTCCCCTCACGGCTCCGTAGGCAAGCACCATGGTCTTGTAGCAGATGCGAGAGTGTGCTGAGGAGCGGGGTGACGTGAGAGAACTTGGGAAGGTTGAACACCAGACTGGCTGCGGCATTCTGGATGAGTTGTAGGGGTTTAATGGCACAGGCAGGGAGCCCAGCCAACAGTGAGTTGCAGTAATCCAGACGGGAGATGACAAGTGCCTGGATTAGGACCTGTGCCGCTTCCTGTGTAAGGCAGGGTCGTACTCTCCGAATGTTGTAGAGCATGAACCTACAGGATCGGGTCACTGCCTTGATGTTAGCGGAGAACGACAGGGTGTTGTCCAGGGTCACGCCAAGGCTCTTTGCACTCTGGGAGGAGGACACAACGGAGTTGTCAACAGTGATGGCGAGATCATGGAACGGGCAGTCCTTCCCCGGGAGGAAGAGCAGCTCCGTCTTGCCGAGGTTCAGCTTGAGGTGGTGATCCGTCATCCACACTGATATGTCTGCCAGACATGCAGAGATGTGATTCGCCACCTGGTTATCAGAAGGGGGAAAGGAGAAGATTAGTTGTGTGTCGTCTGCGTAGCAATGATAGGAGAGGCCATGTGAGGATATGTGACTTGGTGTATAGCGAGAATAGGAGAGTGCCTAGAACTGAGCTCTGGGGGACACCAGTGGTGAGAGCACGTGGTGCGGAGACCGATTCTAGCCACACCACTTGGTAGGAGCGACCTGTGAGGTAGGACGCAATCCAAGAGTGAGCCGCGCCGGAGATGCCCAACTCGGAGAGGGTGGAGAGGAGGATCTGATGGTTCACAGTATCAAAGGCAGCAGATAGGTCTAGAAGGACAAGAGCAGAGGAGAGAGAGTTAGCTTTAGCAGTGCGGAGAGCCACCGTGACACAGAGAAGAGCAGTCTCAGTTGAATGACCAGTCTTGAAACCTGACTGGTTTGGATCAAGAAGGTAATTCTGAGAGAGATAGCAAGAGAGTTGGCTAAAGACGGCACACTCAAGAGTTTTGGAGAGAAAAGAATGAAGGGATACTGGTCTGTAGTTGTTGACATCGGAGGGATCGAGTGTAGGTTTTTTGAGAAGGGGTGCAACTCTCGCTCTCTTGAAGACGGAAGGGACATAGCCAGCGGTCAAGGATGAGTTGATGAGCGAGGTGAGGTAAGGGAGAAGGTCTCCGGAAATGGTCTGGAGAAGAGAGGAGGAGATAGGGTCAAGCGGGCAGGTTGTTGGGCGGCCGGCCGTCACAAGTCGCAAGATTTCATCTGGAGAGAGAGGGGAGAAAGAAGTCAAAGCATAGGGTAGGGCAGTGTGAGCAGGACCATCAGTGTCATTTGACTTAACAAACGAGGATCGGATGTCGTCAACCTTCTTTTCAAAATGGTTGACGAAGTCATCCACAGAGAGGGAGGAGGGGGGAGGAGGATTCAGCAGGGAGGAGAAGGTGGCAAAGAGCTTCCTAGGGTTAGAGGCAGATGCTTGGAATTTAGAGTGGTAGAAAGTGGCTTTAGCAGCAGAAACAGAGGAAGAAAATGTAGAGAGGAGGGAGTGAAAAGATGCCAGGTCCGAGGGAGTCTAGTTTTCCTCCATTTCCGCTCGCTGCCCGAGCCCTGTTCTGTGAGCTCGCAATGAGTCATCAAGCCATGGAGCAGGAGCGGAGGACCGAGCCGGCCGGGAGGATAGGGGACATAGAGAGTCAAAGGATGCAGAAAGGGAGGAGAGGAGGGTTGAGGAGGCAGAATCAGGAGATTGGAGCGAGAAGGATTGATCAGAGGGAAGAGATGATAGGATGGAAGAGGAGAGAGTAGCGGGAGAGAGAGAGCGAAGGTTGCGACGGCGCATTACCATCTGAGTAGGGGCAGAGTGAGTAGTGTTGGAGGACAGTGAGAGAGAAAAGGATACAAAGTAGTGGTCGGAGACTTGGAGGGGAGTTGCAGTGAGATTAGTAGAGGAACAGCATCTAGTAAAGATGAGGTCAAGGGTATTGCCTGCCTTGTGAGTAGGGGGGGACGGTGAGAGGGTGAGGTCAAAAGAGGAGAGGAGTGGAAAGAAGGAGGTAGAGAGAAATGAGTTAAAGGTATACGTAGGGAGGATAAAGTCACCCAGAATTGTGAGGGATGAGCCATCCTCAGGAAAGGAACTTATCAAGGCGTCAAGCTCATTGATGAAGTCTCCAAGGGAACCTGGAGGGCGATAAATGATAAGGATGTTAAGCTTGAATGGGCTAGTGACTGTGACAGCATGGAATTCAAATGAGGAGATAGACAGATGGGTCAGGGGAAAAAGAGAGAATGTCCACTTGGGAGAGATGAGGATTCCTGTGCCACCACCCCGCTGACCAGATGCTCTCGGGGTATGCGAGAACACATGGTCAGACGAGGAGAGAGCAGTAGGAGTAGCAGTGTTTTCAGTGGTAATCCATGTTTCCGTCAGCGCCAAGAAGTCGAGGGACTGGCGGGTAGCATAGGCTGAGATGACCTCTGCCTTGTTAGCCACAGAACGGCAGTTCCAGAGGCTGCCGGAGACCTGGAACTCCACGTGGGTCGTGCGCGTAGGGACCACCAGGTTAGAGAGGCAGCAGCCACGCGGTGTGAGGCGTTTGTATAGCCTGTGCGGAGAGGAGAGAACAGGGATAGACAGACGCATAGTTGACAGGCTACAGAAAATGGCTACAATAATGCAAAGGAGATCGGAATGGGTTAGTCCCGACAGCTTGAGGCAGTCCGTCGTCAACTTATTCAGCCAGTTAGTTAGCTAGAATAGTTAGCATACTAGCTAGCCATTGCTTTCTGCAAATGAAAAAAACCCTCCTCCCACGGCACGAACACACAGAGAGAGCCAAGCTAACGTTAACTAGTCACCCATGTCCCGAATTCCCTTGAACGACTTTGGTTACCAGTATGTAAAAACAAAACACAAATGTAGGTTATAACTTACCCCTAGCAGCTACTGTTAGCTAGCCAAGTGCAAAGCTAGCCACTGAATCGACTCAGCCAGTTCGCGTCTGTTCGCTAGGTCGTTCCAGCTATTGTTTAGTATCTATCCAGGTAGCAACAAGCTAGCTACATTTCGAGACAAGCGTTGCTCCCTATTTTATTGGGTTGCACAAAAACAGTCAGCGGGAAGCCAGATATTAAATACAATTCAATCAACTTACTGTGCCGGTGGGCAGGACAGTTGGCCATTATGATGGGGAATTTGAAACAAAATATCTAAAGGAACGTATTATTAAAGACTGTTGTCGACCCATTTCCTCTCTGCTTACCTCATGTCAAAATAAAAGTCCTGCACGTGCGCCATATGTGCACAAAAAAGGAATAGCTTGTCGGCGACTTAAAGCAGCTACAAGCGAGTTAGCTAGCTAGAACATGAGCATGAATGCCGCATCATATTTTATTAGTAATGAACACATGGATACTACATATTACCACATTCATATTCTAGATGTCATTGTTGTGGTTGCTGACTGTCTGATCTTTGAACTGTTTTCAGATTGTAATTCCAGAGCTTTATCATGACCATGTTGGTGAGGCTAGCATGCCTGCGCAGTCTCCCTGTGTCCGGGCTGCGTCCTAAGTTGACCCATAGGTTGATTCTGATTCTGGAGGATCAGTATTGTGGAGGGGTGGCAGAAGGTGCAGGCGCTCAGGGAGACCGGGAATCTCTTTGTCCTACCTCCTGCCCCTCGCCTGGGGTGGCTGGCTGGCTGGATGGATGAACACAGATCTGATGTGACGTCTGCTTGTTAGGGCTGCTGCTCTGAGGGCCGGGTGAACTCAACTGGGGCCTTGGGGAGGATGGAGGAGGGTCCTATTGTCAACATGACTGTACTGGCCGCACCCCACCACTCATGGAATGGAAGAGAGAGCCCAGTCCTGTGAAGCTGCTCTGGGGGCCGAATGGGGATGGTTTCAGCTGGTCCCTGGGGAGGACCCCATTGTCAACATGGCTCTACCACACCCATGGTGCACCTGGAGTAGGTTAGCTAGAGAGCACCAGTCCTGACAGATTTGGCTTTGATGTACCTTTACATGGAGGCACTGCCCTAATAGACAATCAGATTGATATACCTGTACATGGAGGCATTGCCCTGATAGACAATCAGTCACCTTTTTCTGGATTCACCTTTCCCTGACAGTTTGTGTACAGAAAGGTTTTAGTAATGAGATTTTTTGTGTGTTTTGCAATGTGTGTGTTGTGTAAGCATGTGATGTATCAGTTTAAATGAGACCCTGAGACTCAATAAATTCAATTCAATTCTACACTCAGGCATAAAGTCATGGCCAAAAATATTGGCACCCTTGCACTTTTTTCAAATAATGCACAATTTCTTCCAGAAAACTGTTGAAATAAAAACATATTTTGGTATCTACATATGTATGTCTTTGGTTTGCAGTAAAAAAATGAAGAAAACATCTGAATAATTTACTAAATGTTATCTTATTCCATAAAGAAATCATAAAATGTCCTGGACAATATTATTGGCACCATCTAGAAGTGGTTAGAAATAATTAGATTTCAAGCAGGTGATTCTCATTTACTTTGGAATTGAACTCACATGCTGCAGGTGTCTGCAATATAAAAATCCCTCATTCAACAAGTTTGAATAGAGAAAAAGTCTCATTCTGCTGTTTTGTGTCACTGTGTGTCCCACAATGAGCATGGAGAAAAGACAGACAACCAGAGAGTTATCTGAGGAGGTCAGACACACGATTGTAGTCAAGCATGACGATCTCAAGTCTACAAGTCTTGATGTTCCTGTTTCCACCGTACTTAATATTATCAAGAAGTTTAAGACCCATGCCACTGTAGCCAACCTCCCTGGAAGAGAGAACTTGACAGCGGATTGTTGGAATGGTGGAGAAAGCACCTCGATCAACTGCCACACAGATTCAAGCTGACCTTCAGGCACAAGGTATGACAGTTTCGACTTGCAACTCATTGAAAGGGGGTTAAATGGGAAGAGAACCAGGAGGACCCCACTGCTGAGATAGAGACATAAGAGAGCCTGATTTCAATTTGCCAAAACACACCTGAACATGCCAAAATCATTCTGGGAGAATGTCCTGTGGACAGATGAGACCACATTTTTGGTAAAGCACACCATCTCTACGTTTACAGAAAACAAAATGAAGCCTTCAGAGAAAATAACACCTTCCCTACAATCACATGGAGGAGAGGTTCATTGATGTTTTGAGGTTGCTTTGCTGCCTCTGGCACTCGGTGCCTTGAACGTGTGCATGGCATCATGAAATCAGGAGAATAACTAGGCATTTTGGAGCGCAATGATGGACCCAGTGTCAGAAAGCTGGGTCTCCGTCGAAGGTCATGGATCTTCCAGCAGGACAATGACCCCAAACACACTTCAAAAAGCATCCAGGAATGGTTCAAGACAAAACGCTGGACTGTTCTGGAGTGGCCAGCAATGTAACTTGTGGAAAGATCTGAAAACAGCAGTTGGGAGAACTGAGTACTGCTGGGCGTTCCTCCACTGCTAGGGGAATAGAAAAATACATGGGCCAAAGGGCACCCTATTCCCTACATAGTACACTACTTTTGGGGCCTGGTCAAATGTAGTGTACTATACAGGGAACAGGGTGCCATTTGGGACACTTCCATTATCCTGATGGTCTGAGTTAAAACACATTTAGTATTGATAATGGTTATTGATTATGGCGGTCAATACAAAACAGAGTGCCTTAATTGATCCTTGTTCTGTCTGACTGTATATAAACCATTAGTGGTTATTGTATGTGTATTTAGGCCATTTTGGTTTACTGTTTGTGTGTTTGGGCATGCAGATCACAGGAGGCTAGTGAGGGGAGGACGGCTAATAATAATTGCTGGAATGGAGTGAATGGAATGGTATCAAACACCTGGATCCCAATGTGTTTGATGTGCTTGATACCATTCCATTTATTCTGTTCCAGCCAATACTTTGAGCCTGTCCTCCCCAATTAAGGTGCCACCAGCCACCTGTGATGCAGATAAATGCAATTATGAATGATAAATTCTCACCATATTTGTGTCTGTGTATTTCTACAGATGTTCTCCAAGTCACTGAATTCAGATTCCATCATAATAATATAATAATAATAATAATAATATGCCATTTAGCAGACGCTTTTATCCAAAGCGACTTCCAGTCATGTGCACATACATCATCATCATCATCATCAAGTTGAATTCGAAATCAACCTCCAGCCTCTACACACCATAAACCTTCCACCCAGGCCTTAGCCTCTCTCTCTGACTGTTGTCTTCTGCCACCTAGTGGGCTCTGGAGGAAAGACATGGAGAGGGGCGTGTTTGGGAACCATGGAAACATCAGTCTAAAGGGTGGAGTTAGATTTTTTTCCTCTCTGATGACATCTGTTTGATTCAATGCAGAACCTGTAACCAACATTTGAAATCTATGGCATTGGTTATTATTTAATTCTGCTTAGACTATAATCTCTTCTTGGGGACAAACTGATCTCAGGAAATCAGATTTGATGAACATTTGGTTATTATTGCAACATTGGCATATGTATAGTGTTAGTCATCTAACTTTAGTTATCATCCAAGTACATGGGACAATATTAATTCCCATTGACTTTATCCTCACTCCCTGAACTGTTATTCTCTCTTTACACCACTAGGGGGTGATCACAGCCTTCCAGTGAGTTTCCCTATGTAGCCCCTGGCGGGACACAACAGCCTTCCAATGAGTTTCCCTATGTAGCCCCTGGCGGGACACAACAGCCTTTCAATGAGTTTCCCTATGTAGCCCCTGGCGGGACACAACAGCCTTTCAATGAGTTTCCCTATGTAGCCCCTGGCGGGACACAACAGCCTTTCCGCCAAATTCCATGATCAGACTTGGGCTGAGTCCCTATGGGCCCTGGTCAAAAGTAGTGCACTATATAGGGAATAGGGTGTCATTTAGGATGTAGCCTTCCAATGCTTCCAGGATGATGGCATGCAGAAATCTGGAAAGCATTAAGCAACCTGCTGGTAAAAAGAACTGGAGAAGGAAGGAGAGAGGGAGAGAGGGAGTTGGAGGTGGGGGATGGGAAGGGAGAGAGAACCAGGAACAGAATGATTGATTGTTTACAACTGCTTTTAGCCTGGCTGTTGTTCCCTCTCCTTCCCTCCTACACACATGCATGCACACACACACACACACACACACACACACCCGCATGTTACACTCCCTAGCGTGTAATTCTCTACCTCCATACTAGACCTAACTGAACCACTCGCCAAAACCATCCCCACCCAAAGCAGATCGGATTTTGTCTTGGCTGCCTGCAGAGTTTGTGGGTCCTGTTTTATGGCTCAAAAACATACAGGCGTTTCTGCTGCAATCCAGATTTTACTGAGGGAGGGAGGGAGGGAGGGAGGGAGGGAGGGAGGGGTGTGTGTTTGAGGTTGGGGTGAGAGAAGGAAGCTCTGGATACCATCCAGACAGCTTTTCCCAGGGTCTGCTACACGTACAGTGTCTTTGACCAAATATACACACATGGTCCCTTGTGGCTCAGTTGGTAGAGCATGGCACTTGCAACGCCAGGGTTGTGGGTTCGATTCCCATGGGGGACCAATACGAACAAAAATGAAAATGGAGCACTTGTACAGTACTGTATGTTGGTGATAGGCCTCGTACTGTACGTTGGTGAGAGGGATAGTACTGTATGTTGGTAATAGGCCTCGTACTGTATGTTGGTGAGAGGGATAGTACTGTATGTTGGTAATAGGCCTCGTACTGTATGTTGGTGAGAGGGATAGTACTGTATGTTGGTAATAGGCCTCGTACTGTATGTTGGTGAGAGGGATAGTACTGTATGTTGGTGATAGGCCTCGTACTGTACGTTGGTGAGAGGGATAGTACTGTATGTTGGTAATAGGCCTCGTACTGTATGTTGGTGAGAGGGATAGTACTGTATGTTGGTAATAGGCCTCGTACTGTATGTTGGTGAGAGGGATAGTACTGTATGTTGGTAATAGGCCTCGTACTGTATGTTGGTGAGAGGGATAGTACTGTACTTACATGTGCAATCAGGCAAAGATTAGTGTGCAATCAATCAAATATTTATTTTCCAAAGGGAATATTTGTTTTTTTAGCAAGGGTGACATGTGGCGCAGTGGTCTAAGGCACTGCATCGCAGTGCTAGCTGTGCCACTAGAGATCCTGGTTCGAATCCAGGCTCTGCTGTAGCCGGCCGCAACCGGGAGACCAATGGGGCGGCGCACAATTGGCCCAGCGTCGTCCAGGGTAGGGGAGGGAATGGCAGGCAGGGAGGTAGCTCAGTTGATAGAGCATGGCATTTGCAACGCCAGGGTTGTGGGTTCGATTCCCACGGGGAGCCAGTATGAAAAATAATAATGTGTGCACGAACTGTAAGTCGCTCTGGATAAGAGTGTCTGCTAAATGACGTAAATGTAATGATAAAAATCCACATACAGTCCATGTATCTGGCCATACTAAAACACATCATGTGTCTGGTCATACTAAAACACATTATGTGTCTGGTCATACTAAAACACATCATGTGTCTGGTCATACTAAAACACATTATGTGTCTGGTCATACTAAAACACATTATGTGTCTGGTCATACTAAAACACATTATGTGTCTGGTCATACTAAAACACATCATGTATATGGTCATACTAAAACACATCATGTGTCTGGTCATACAGTGAGGGAAAATAGTATTTGATCCCCTGCTGATTATGTACGTTTGCCCACTGACAAAGACATGATCAGTCTATCATTTTAATGGTAGGTTTATTTGAACAGTGAGAAGCAGAATAACAACAAAAAAATCCAGAAAAACGCATGTCAAAAATGTTATAAATTGATTTGCATTTTAATGAGGGAAATAAGTATTTGACCCCTCTGCAAAACATGACTTAGTACTTGGTGGCAAAACCCTTGTTGGCAATCACAGAGGTCAGACGTTTCTTGTAGTTGGCCACCAGGTTTGCACAGATCTCAGGAGGGATTTTGTCCCACTCCTCTTTGCAGATCTTGTCCAAGTCATTAAGGTTTCGAGGCTGACGTTTGGCAACTCGAACCTTCAGCTCCCTCCTCAAATATTCTATGGGATTAAGGTCTGGAGACTGGCTAGGCCACTCCAGGACCTTAATGTGCTTCTTCTTGAGCCACTCCTTTGTTGCCTTGGCCATGTGTTTTGGGTCATTGTCATGCTGGAATACCCATCCACGACCCATTTTCAATGCCCTGGCTGAGGGAAGGATTGTTTTCTTGGTAACTATGGTCCTAGCTGCCTTGCGATCATTGACAAGATCCTCCCGTGTAGTTCTGGGCTGATTCCTCACCGTTCTCATGATCATTGCAACTCCACTTGGTGAGATCTTGCATGGAGCCCCAGGCCGAGGGAGATTGACAGTTATTTTGTGTTTCTTCCATTTGCGAATAATCATACCAACTGTTGTCACCTTCTCACCAAGCTGCTTGGCGATGGTCTTGTAGCCCATTCCAACCTTGTGTAGGTCTACAATCTTGTCCCTGACATCCTTGGAGAGCTATTTGGTCTTGGCCATGGTGGAGAGTTTGGAATCGGATTGATTGCTTCTGTGGACAGGTGTCTTTTATACAGGTAACAAACTGAGATTAGGAGCACTCCCTTTAAGTGTGCTCCTAATCTCAGCTCGTTACCTGTATAAAAGACACCTGGGAGCCAGAAATCTTTCTGATTGAGGGGGGGTCAAATACTTATTTCCCTCATTAAAATGCAAATCAATTTATAACATTTTTGACATGCGTTTTTCTGGATTTTGTTGTTGTTATTCTGTCTCCTACTGTTCAAATAAACCTACCATTAAAATTATAGACTGATCATTTCTTTGTCAGTGGGCAAACGTACAAAATCAGCAGGGGATCAAATACTTTTTTCCCTCACTGTACTAAAACACATCATGTGTCTGGTCATACTAAAACACATCATGTATCTGGTCATACTAAAACACATCATGTGTCTGGTCATACTAAAACACATCATGTGTCTGGTCATACTAAAACACATCATGTGTCTGGTCATACTAAAACACATCATGTATCTGGTCATACTAAAACACATCATGTGTCTGGTCATACTGAAACACATCATGTGTCTGGTCATACTAAAACGTGTCTGGTCATACTATATCAAAACATGTGTCTGGTCATACTAAATCACATCATGTGTCTGGTCATACTAAAACACGTGCCTGGTCATACTAAATCACATCATGTGTCATGATGCCAAAACAACAAACTATCATTGAGAGAAGGAAACAGATATATAGCAGGCCTATGCAATAGAATACATAAAATATGTTTGTTGATCTTAAAGTGGTTTCCACTAACATGGAGTCTAATCTTTCTATTGGCTGTGGGATTTCAAGTGAATGTGGAGTTTGGTTACTCTGCTCTAGAGATGTGTTAACACATTCTATTGACTATTTGAATTGATCACAAATCAATGCTATTATCACTTTCTCTCTATATTCAGTGTCATTTCTGTACTAGACCTGAATAACACACACACAAGTGCACACACAAGTTACACTCCCTAGAGTACAAATCTGAAGGGATAAGACTGAGGAAGACTGTGTTTTGGCTTTTAGTGTCAATGTGAACATTCTGTTGACCAATTTCTCTGGGCCCATTCATCCATCCATCCATTCATAACCAGTCTTTCCTCCGTTATCCAGAGTGAAATCAATGGGAAAATGTTATGTCAAGAACAGATGAACTAGGTTGTCTATAACAGATGAACTAGGTTGTCTATAGCAGTTGAACTAGGTTGTTGTCCCCCAGAGGCCAACCCCTCAAGCATGTCACACCCCAGGCATCTCAGGCATGCAGCAGGGCCTAGATCTCTACTCTGCTCTCACAGCTATATAAACACACCCTGCCCTGCTCACCATATGTGTAACTCACTCTCACTGGGTTTGGATGTGTGGGGGGTCAGAGAAAGAGAGAGAGAGAGAGAGAAAAGTAATGCTGTCTTTAATAGGGTCATTAGAAGTGCATGAACACTCTTCGTGGAGACCCAGATGAAGTGGTCCACAGAGGATTGGATGAATAGTGAGATGGGGCTGTGTCCTCTCCTCCCATCCCAGGGGCCAATAACAGTGTGACCTCACCCTCCTCCTCTCCTCCACCCTTTTCGGTCACACTCCTCCTCTCCTCTGCTAAAGCCTTAGACATCTTTCTCAGTTTTTCTTTTGAGAATGACAGATACGCTAGTTGATTTAGCTGCATCTGTTTTGACTTTTTACAATCAAAGTAAAGAAACACAGGTGAAGGGACACACACACACACACACACAGACACACACACACACACACACACACACACACACACAGAGGCCTTTTTATGTCTATCCCTCACTGTTTGTTTTTTTTATCAACATTGTATAAATCTCCTCATAGGTGTTCAGACTAAACTGTGTTTCACAATATTACATCAACATTAGATGAATACTAGATATGATGGCTGAATGTGAGCTCAAAGGAAAGTTTGAATGTTGTGGATGAGAAAAACTTTCTGTACTTCTGCAGTCTGTTCCTCTGCAAATGCTAGACTCTCTACTGGAGAAGAGCATTCATTGAGGTGCACTGTGCATACACACACCCACATACACAATCGTACATCCACACACACACACACACACACACACACACACAGCCACGGGACCTGTTAAGTGTACTGAGCAAATCTGAGCCGGCAGCCCAAAGACAACTGGTCACAGAAGGGCAAGGCCGTGTGTGTGTGTGTGGAGTCAGTTCCTGGCCTATACAGAGCTAGAACCCTGCAGTACTTTCCCCCTCCTCCTCTTCAACTCTGTGATGATGAGGAAAGGAGGGTAGCTTTCCAGTTTGCTGCAGCTAGCGACTGGAACGAGCTGCAAAAAACACTCAAACTGGACAGTTTTATCTCCATCTCTTCATTCAAAGACTTAATCATGGACACTATTACTGACAGTTGTGGCTGCTTCGCGTGATGTGTTGTTGTCTCTACCTTCTTGCCCTTTGTGCTATTGTCTGTGCCCAATAATGTTTGTACCATGTCTTGTGCTGCTACCATGTTGTGCTGCTGACATGTTGTGTTGCTACCATGTTGTTTTCATGTTGTGTTGCTACCATGTTGTTTTCATGTTGGGTTGCTACCTTGCTGTGTTGTCGTGTGTTGCTGCCATGCTATGTTGTTGTCTTAGGTCTCTCTTTATGTAGTGTTGTGGTGTCTCTCTTGTTGTGATGTGTGTTTGGTTCTATATTTATATATATATACATTTTTTAAATCCCAGCCCCCGTCCCCGCAAGAGGCCTTTAGCCTTTTGGTAGGCTGTCACTGTAAATAAGAATTTGTTTTTAACTGACTTGCCTAGTTAAATAAAGGTTAAATAAATCAAAAAAATATATATAAAAAGCTTCAGTAGTGGGTAACTGTGCTGTGCAGTGAGCACCACGGCAGTACGTGTAGTTTAAATCCCTCAGTACGTGTAGTTTAAATCCCTCAGTACATGTAGTTTAAATCCCTCGGTACGTGTAGTTTAAATCCCTCAGTACGTGTAGTTTAAATCCCTCGGTACGTGTAGTTTAAATCCCTCAGTACGTGTAGTTTAAATCCCTCAGTACGTGTAGTTTAAATCCCTCGGTACGTGTAGTTTAAATCCCTCGGTACGTGTAGTTTAAATCCCTCGGTACGTGTAGTTTAAATCCCTCGGTACGCGTAGTTTAAATCCCTCGGTACGTGTAGTTTAAATCCCTCAGTACGTGTAGTTTAAATCCCTCAGTACGTGTAGTTTAAATCCCTCAGTACGTGTAGTTTAAATCCCTCGGTACGTGTAGTTTAAATCCCTCGGTACGTGTAGTTTAAATCCCTCAGTACGTGTAGTTTAAATCCCTCAGTACGTGTAGTTTAAATCCCTCGGTACGCGTAGTTTAAATCCCTCAGTACGTGTAGTTTAAATTCCTCAGTACGCGTAGTTTAAATCCCTCAGTATGTGTATTTGAAATCCCTCAGTACGTGTAGTTTAAATCCCTCGGTACGTGTAGTTTAAATCCCTCAGTATGTGTAGTTTAAATCCCTCAGTATGTGTAGTTGAAATCCCTCCTGCGTGTAGTTGAAATCCCTCCTGCGTGTAGAGCACTGACAGTTTGTATGAGTGTGAGTGTGTTGCCTTCAATCCCACTGCCACCTTGATTTATAAGGCTACTGAGATCTGCTGAGGAGGACAAGGCAATGTTTCCACCATGCAATCAGTGATCTCTGAGGCTGCATCCCAAATGGCACCCTATATTCCCTGCAGTGCACTACTTTTGATTAGGACCCATAGGGCTCTTAGAGGCCTTTAAAAGTATTTTGAACAGGATGTGATGTCAAAAGTAATGGAAAGGTCTGCAATGTTATCTGGGCTTGCTGTACACATACACACACATACTTACACACACATACACACACACATACATACATACACACACATACACTCAGCTCTGCCAATGCTGCTGATATTAACTGGGTCCATGCAGGCAGGATGACATCATCGTGGTTTATCCTATGAAAACACAGGACAGACCGTTCCCAAAACAGCCAATAAAGGGATGTACAGAACCCCCATGGACCCTGGTCAAAAGTAGTGCACTAAATAAGGAATAGGGTGTCATTTGGGACGCAACCCCAGTCCCCTTCTGTAGGGCCAAGGCTGACGTCAGAGAGGTGTGGGCTGTGGAAGACTGTGGCTTTAAAAAACGTATATTCACCAAGCCGGAAGTCTTTAAGAGTGTATTTGAGAGATATGCATGTGCAGTTATCAGCTAATCCTTTTGCCTGTGCAGTTATCAGCTAATGCTTTTGCCTGTGCAGTTATCAGCTAATCCTATTGCCTGTGCAGTTATCAGCTAATGCTTTTGCCTGTGCAGTTATCAGCTAATGCTTTTGCCTGTGCAGTTATCAGCTAATCCTATTGCCTGTGCAGTTATCAGCTAATGCTTTTGCCTGTGCAGTTATCAGCTAATGCTTTTGCCTGTGCAGTTATCAGCTAATGCTTTTGCCTGTGCAGTTATCAGCTAATCCTATTGCCTGTGCAGTTATCAGCTAATGCTTTTGCCTGTGCAGTTTTCCTTTTTGCTACGTATGTACTGATTCTAAAAACATGTTACCTTATTTAAATAGAACTAAAGGTCCATCTTTCAATAAGCCGATTTAACAAGAGGAAGGTCATTGCCATAGAACAGAAGCACTGTGATGTCTCTAATTCAGCACATATTTACATTTTACATTTTAGTCCAGAGCGATTTACAGTTAGTGAGTGCATACATTTTCATACTGGCCCCCCGTGGGAATCGAACCCACAACCCTGGCGTTGCAAGCGCCATGCTCTACCAACTGAGAAAGACATGAATGTTCAGCCCGTTGCCGGTCGGTGGTATAACTCATCATGGCAATAATAGTAAGGAACTGGAAGATTTATATAGAGGGGCTTTGGATGGGGTCAAGGGTTAATGCTGGCCTAAAGGAAATGACCCTTCGTGATCCCCCACTTCCTGGTCAGCTTTGACTCTCAGTGCCCCCAACTGCCCCTACCCGTCCCTCCGTCGCCCCTCAAAGGACAGCATGGTCCGTGTCTGCAGGACAAGGAACGCATTCTATATGACATATGGTCTCTGCAGAGATGTGACCAACAGGCAGGCCAGCCCCTCGCTACAGCCCCTCAAAACAGCCTGATGCTACAGCCCCTCGCTACAGCCCCTCTATACAGACCCTCGCTACAGCCCCTCTATACAGACCCTCGCTACAGCCTGCTACTACAGCCCCTCACTACTATCCCTCACTAGATTGAATAGTAGTGATACTACCCCTCACTACAGCCCCTCACTACAACCCCTTGATACTACCCCTCACTACTACCCCTAACTACAGCCCCTCACTACTACCCCTCACTACAACCCCTTGATACTACCCCTCGATACTACCCCTCACTACAGCCCCTCACTACAGCCCTCCGATACAGCCCCTCGCTACAGCCCCTCACTACTGCCCCTCACTACAGCCCCTCACTACAGCCCTCCGATACAGCCCCTCACTGCAGCCTTTCGATACTACCCCTCACTACAGCCCTTGTATACTATCCCTCACTACAGCCCCTCGATACTATCCCTCACTACAGCCCCTCACTACTACCCCTCGATACTACCCCTCACTACTACCCCTCACTACTACCCCTCGATACAACCCCTCGCTACAGCCCCTCACTAGAGCCCCTCACTACTATCCCTCACTAGATAGGATAGTAGTGATACTACCCCTCGATACAGCCCCTCACTACTACCCCTCACCAGAGCCCCTCACTACTACCCCTCACCAGAGCCCCTCACTACTACCCCTCACCAGAGCCCCTCAATACTACCCCTCACTACAGCCCCTCGATACTATCCCTCACTACAGCCCCTCGATACTACCCCTCACTACAGCCCCTCACTACTACCCCTCACTACAGCCCCTCACTACTATCCCTACTAGAGCCCCTCGATACTACCCCTCACTACAGCCCCTCACTACTATCCCTCACTACAGCCCCTTTATACTACCCCTCACTACAGCCCCTCACTACTATCCCTCACTAGAGCCCCTCGATACTACCCTCACTACAGCCCCTCACTACAGCCCCTCGATTCTACCCCTCACTACAGCCCCTCACTACAGCCCTCCGATACAGCCCCTCGCTACAGCCCCTCACTGCAGCCTTTCGATACTACCCCTCACTACAGCCCTTGTATACTATCCCTCACTACAGCCCCTTGCTACAGCCCCTCACTACAGCCCCTCGACACTACCCCTCACTACAGCCCCTGACTAGAGCCCTTCACTACTAACCCTCACTACAACCCCTTGATACTACCCCTCACTACAGCCCCTCACTACTATCCCTCACTATACCCCCTCACTAGAGCCCCTCACTACTATCCCTCACTACAACCACTTTATACTACCCCTCACTACAGCCCCTCACTACTATCCCTCACTAGAGCCCCTCGATACTACCCCTCACTACAGCCCCTCACTACAGCCCCTCACTACAGCCCCTCGATACTACCCCTCACTACAGCCTCTCACAACTACCCCTCGATACTACCGCTCACTACAGCCCCTCGATACTACCCCTCACTACAGCCCCTCACTACTATCCCTCACTACAGCCCCTCGATACTACCCCTCACTACTACCCCTCACTACAGCCCCACACTACTACCCCTCGATACTACCCCTCACTACTACCCCTCACTACTAACCCTCGATACTACCCCTCGATACTACCCCTCACTACAGCCCCTCACTACAGCCCTCCGTTACAGCCCCTCACTAGAGCCCCTCACTAAAGCCCCTCGCTACAGCCCCTCACTACAGCCCCTCACTACTACCCCTCGATACTACCCCTCACTACAGCCCCTCGATACTATCCCTCACTACAGCCCCTCACTACTACCCCTCGATACTACCCCTCACTACTACCCCTCACTACTACCCCTCGATACTACCCCTCGATACTACCCCTCACTACTACCCCTCGATACTACCCCTCACTACAGCCCCTCACTACAGCCCCTCACTACTACCCCTCGATACTACCCCTCGATACTACCCCTCACTACAGCCCCTCACTACAGCCCTCCGTTACAGCCCCTCGCTAGAGCCCCTCACTAGAGCCCCTCACTACTATCCCTCACTACAACCCCTCGATACAGCCCCTCACTACTGCCCCTCACTACTACCCCTCACCAGAGCCCCTCGATACTACCCCTCAATACAGCCCCTCACTACAGCCCCTCGATACAGCCCCTCACTACAGCCCCTCACTGCAGCCTTTCAATACTACCCCTCACTACAGCCTTGGATACTATCCCTCACTACAGCCCCTCGCTACAGCCGCTCGCTTCAGCCCCTCGCTTCAGCCCCTCACTACAGCCCCTCACTACAGCCCCTCGACACTACCCCTCACTACAGCCCCTCACTACAGCTCCTCGCTACAGCCCCTCGACACTACCCCTCACTACAGCTCCTCGCTAGAGTTCCCTCGACATTACCACTACTACAGCCTCGCTATAGCCCCTCGCCAGCTCTCGCTACAGCTCGCTACAGCTCCTCGCTACAGCCCCTCGACACTACCCTCACTACATCCCCTCGCTTCAGCCCCTCACTACAGCTCCTCGCTACAGCCCCTCAACACTACCCCTCACTACAGCCCCTCACTACAGCCCCTCACTATTACCCCTCACTACAGCCCCTCACTATTACCCTCGCTACAGCCCCTCGACACTACCCCTCACTACAGCCCCTCGATACTAACCCTTACAACTACCTTTTGGTACAGCTCCTCACCACAGCTCCTCACTACAGCCCTCACTACTAACCCTTACTACTACTCCCACACAGCCCTCGCTACAGTCCCTCACTACAGCTCCGCATAGCCCCTCACTGCAGCCCGCTACAGCCTCCGCTACAGCCCCTAACTACAGCCCTCGATACAGCCTCGCTACAGCCTCGCTACAGCCGCCGCTTCAGCCCCCTCGCCTCACTACAGCCCTCACTACAGCCTCGACACTACCCCTCACTACAGCTCCCTCACTACAAGCTCGCTACAGCCCCTCGACACTACTCCTCACTACAGCTCTCGCTAGAGCTCCTCGACATTACCACTACTACAGCCCTCGCTACAGCCTCGCTACAGCTCTCGCAAGCTCTGCTACAGCTCCTACAGCCCTCGACACTACCCTCACTACATCCCCTCGCTTCAGCCCCTCACTACAGCTCCTCGCTATAGCCCTCAACACTACCCTCACTACAGCCCCTCACTACAGCCTCCCCACTATTACCCCTCACTACAGCCCCTCACTATTACCCTCGCTACAGCCCCTCGACACTACCCTCACTACAGCCCTCGACACTAACCCTCAACTACCCCTTGGTACAGCTCCTCACCACAGCTCCTCACTACAGCCCTCACTACAACCTTACTACACCCCTCACTACAGCCCTCCTAGCCCCTCACTACAGCTCATACAGCCCTCACTGCAGCCCCTCGCTACAGCCTCCTACAGCCCCTAACTCACAGCCTCGATACAGCCCTCGCTACAGCCCTCGCTATAGCCCCTCACTACAGCCCCTCACTACAGCTCGCTACAGACCCTCACTACAGCCCTCACTATTACCCTCACTACAGCCCTCGATCAGCTCCCTCACTACAGCTCGCACAGCCCTCAACACTACCCCTCACTACAGCCCCTCGATACAGCCCCTCACTACAGCCTCGCTACAGCCCCTCACTACAGCCCTCGCTACAGCCCTCCGCTACAGCCCCTAACTACAGCCTCGAGACAGCCCTCGCTACAGCCCTCGCTATAACCCCGCTACACCTCTCAGCCCTCGACACTACCCTCACTACAGCCCTCACTAGAGCCCCTCACTACTTCCCCTCACTACAGCCCTCGATACTACCCCCTCACTACAGCCCCTCACTACTATCCTCACTATACCCCTCACTAGAGCCCCTCACTACTATCCTCACTACAACCCCTTTATACTACCCTCACTACAGCCCCTCACTACTATCCCTCACTAGAGCCCCCTCGATACTACCCCTCACTACAGCCCTCACTACAGCCCCTCACTACAGCCCTCGATACTACCCCTCACTACAGCCTCTCACTACTACTCCCTCGATACTACCCTCACTACAGCCCCTCGATACTACCCCTCACTACAGCCCCTCACTACAGCTCTCGCTACAGCCCCTCACTACAGCCCCCTCGCTACAGCCCCCGTACAGCCCCCTAACTACAGCCCTCGATACTACCCTCACTACAGCCCCTCACTACTATCCCTCACTATACCCCTCACTAGAGCCCCTCACTACTATCCCTCACTACAACCCCTTTATACTACCCCTCACTACAGCCCCTCACTACTATCCCTCACTAGAGCCCCTCGATACTACCCCTCACTACTACCCCTCACTACAGCCCTTCACTACAGCCCCTCACTACAGCCCCTCACTACAGCCCCTCACTACAGCCCCTCACTACTATCCCTCACTACAGCCCCTCGATACTACCCCTCACTACTACCCCTCACTACAGCCCCTCACTACTACCCTCGATACTACCCCTCACTACAGCCCTCGATACTATCCCTCACTACAGCCTCTCACTACTACCCCTCGATACTACCCCTCACTACTACCCCTCACTACTACCCTCGATACAACCCTCACTACAGCCCCTCACTACAGCCCTCACTACTACTCCTCGATACTACCCCTCACTACAGCCCTCACTACAGCCCTCCGTTACAGCCCCTCGCTAGAGCCCTCACTAGAGCCCCTCACTACTATCCTCACTACAAACCCTCGATACAGCCCCTCGATACAGCCCCTCACTACAGCCCCTCACTGCAGCCTTTCAATACTACCCCTCACTACAGCCTTGATACTATCCCTCACTACAGCCCTCGCTACAGCCCTCGCTAGCCCTCGCTTCAGCCCCTCACTACAGCCCCTCACTACAGCCCCTCGACACTAACCCTCACTACAGCCCCTCACTACAGCCCCTCACTACTATCCCTCACCAGAGCCCCTCGATACTACCCGTCACTACAGCCCCTCACTACTATCCCTCACTACAGCCCCTCAATACTGCCCCTTGATACTACCCCTCGCTACAGCCCCTCACTACTATCCCTCACTATATACAGTGGGGGAAAAAAGTATTTAGTCAGCCACCAATTGTGCAAGTTCTCCCACTTAAAAAGATGAGATAGGCCTGTAATTTTCATCATAGGTACACGTCAACTATGACAGACAAATGAGGAAAAAATCCAGAAAATCACATTGTAGGATTTTTTATGATTTTATTTGCAAATTATGGTGGAAAATAAGTATTTGGTCAATAACAAAAGTTTCTCAATACTTTGTTATATACCCTTTGTTGGCAATGACACAGGTCAAACGTTTTCTGTAAGTCTTCACAAGGTTTTCACACACTGTTGCTGGTATTTTGGCCCATTCATCCATGCAGATCTCCTCTAGAGCAGTGATATTTTGGGGCTGTCGCTGGGCAACACAGACTTTCAACTCCCTCCAAAGATTTTCTATGGGGTTGAGATCTGGACACAGGCTAGGCCACTCCAGGACCTTGAAATGCTTCTTACGAAGCCACTCTTTCGTTGCCCGGGCGGTGTGTTTGGGATCATTGTCATGCTGAAAGACCCAGCCACGTTTCATCTTCAATGCCCTTGCTGATGGAAGGAGGTTTTCACTCAAAATCTCACGATACATGGCCCCATTCATTCTTTCCTTTACACGGATCAGTCGCCCTGGTCCCTTTGCAGAAAAACAGCCCCAAAGCATGATGTTTCCACCCCCATGCTTCACAGTAGGTATGGTGTTCTTTGGATGCAACTCAGCATTCTTTGTCCTCCAAACACGACTGAGTTGAGTTTTTACCAAAAAGTTATATTTTGGTTTCATCTGACCATATGACATTCTCCCAATCCTCTTCTGGATCATCCAAATGCACTCTAGCAAACTTCAGACGGGCCTGGACATGTACTGGCTTAAGCAGGGGGACACGTCTGGCACTGCAGGATTTGAGTCTTAGGCGGCGTAGTGTGTTACTGATGGTAGGCTTTGTTACTTTGGTCCCAGCTCTCTGCAGGTCATTCACTAGGTCCCCCCGTGTGGTTCTGGGATTTTTGCTCACCGTTCTTGTGATCATTTTGACCCCACGGGGTAAGATCTTGCGTGGAGCCCCAGATCGAGGGAGATTATCAGTGGTCGTGTATGTCTTCCATTTCCTAATATTTGCTCCCACAGTTGATTTCTTCAAACCAAGCTGCTTAACTATTGCAGATTCAGTCTTCCCAGCCTGGTGCAGGTCTACAATTTTGTTTCTGGTGTCCTTTGACAGCTCTTTGGTCTTGGCCATAGTGGAGTTTGGAGTGTGACTGTTTGAGGTTGTGGACAGGTGTCTTTTATACTGATAACAAGTTCAAACAGGTGCCATTAATACAGGTAATGAGTGGAGGACAGAGGACCCTCTTAAAGAAGAAGTTACAGGTCTGTGAGAGCCAGAAATCTTGCTTGTTTGTAGGTGACCAAATACTTATTTTCCACCATAATTTGCAAATAAATTCATTAAAAATCCTACAATGTGATTTTCTGGATAAAAAATTCTCAATTTGTCTGTCATAGTTGATGTGTACCTATGATGAAAATTACAGGCCTCTCTCATCTTTTTAAGTGGGAGAACTTGCACAATTGGTGGCTGACTAAATACTTTTTTTCCCCACTGTAGAATAGTAGTGATAGTACCCCTCACTACAGCCCCTCACTACTACCCCTTGATACTACCCCTCACTACTACCCCTAACTACAGCCCCTCACTACAACCCCTCAATACTACCCCTCACTACTGCCCCTCACTACAGCCCCTCAACACTACCCCTCACTACAGCCCCTCACTACAACCCCTCAATACTACCCCTCACTACAGCCCCTCACTACTACCGCTCAATACTACCCCTCACTACAGCCCCTCACTACTACCCCTCAATACTACCCCTCGCTACAGCCCCTCACTAGAGCCCCTCACTACTATCCCTCACTAGATAGGATAGTAGTGATACTACCCCTCGATACAGCCCCTCACTACTGCCCCTCACTACTACCCCTCACCAGAGCCCCTCAATACCACCCCTCACTACAGCCCCTCGATACTACCCCTCACTACAGCCCCTCACTACTATCCCTACTAGAGCCCCTCGATACTGCCCCCCTCACTACAGCCCCTCACTACTATCCCTCACTATACCCCCTCACTAGAGCCCCCTCACTACTATCCTCACTACAACCCCTTTATACTACCCTCACTACAGCCCCTCACTACTATCCCTCACTAGAGCCCTCGATACTACCCCTCACTACAGCCCCTCACTACAGCCCTCGACACTACCCTCACTACAGCCTCTCACTACTACCCCTCGATACTACCCCTCACTACAGCCTCTCACTACTACCCCTCGATACTACCCCTCACTACAGCCTCTCGATACTACCCCTCACTACAGCCCCTCACTACTAGCCCTCACTACAGCCCCTCGATACTACCCCTCACTACAGCCCCTCACTACATCCCCTCGCTTCAGCCCCTCACTACAGCTCCTCGCTACAGCCCCTCAACACTACCCCTCACTAGCGCCCCTCGATACTAACCCTTACAACTACCCCTTGGTACAGCTCCTCACTACAGCTCCTCACTACAGCCCCTCACTACTATCCCTCACTAGAGCCCCTCGATACTACCCCTCACTACAGCCCCTCACTACAGCCCTTCACTACAGCCCCTCGATACTACCCCTCACTACAGCCCCTCACTACAGCCCTTCACTACAGCCCCTCGATACTACCCCTCACTACAGCCCTTCACTACAGCCCCTCGATACTACCCCTCACTACAGCCCTTCACTACAGCCCCTCGATACTACCCCTCACTACAGCCTCTCACTACTACCCCTCGATACTACCCCTCACTACTACCCCTCACTACTACCCCTCACTACTACCCCTCGATGCTACCCCTCACTACTACCCCTAACTACTACCCCTCACTACTACCCCTCAATACTACCCCTCGATACTACCCCTCACTACTACCCCTCACTACTACCCCTCACTACTACCCCTCGATACTACCCCTCACTACTACCCCTCAATACTACCCTTCACTACAGCCCCTCACTACAGCCCCTCAATACTACCCCTCACTACTGCCCCTCACTACAGCCCTCCGATACAGCCCCTCGCTACAGCCCCTCACTGCAGCCTTTCGATACTACCCCTCACTACAGCCCTTGTATACTATCCCTCACTACAGCCCCTTGCTACAGCCCCTCAATACAGCCCCTCGACACTACCCCTCACTACATCCCCTCACTAGTGCCCTTCACTACTAACCCTCACTACAACCCCTTGATACTACCCCTTACTACAGCCCCTCACTACTGCCCCTCACTACAGCCCCTCACTACTATCCCTCACTAGAGCCCCTCGATACTACCCCTCACTACAGCCCCTCACTACTATCCCTCACTATACCCCCTCACTAGAGCCCCTCACTACTATCCCTCACTACAACCCCTTTATACTACCCCTCACTACAGCCCCTCACTACTATCCCTCACTACAGCCCCTCGATACTACCCCTCACTACAGCCTCTCACTACTACCCCTCGATACTACCCCTCACTACAGCCCCTCAATACTACCCCTCACTACAGCCCCTCACTACTATCCCTCACTACAGCCCCTCGATACTACCCCTCACTACTACCCTCACTACAGCCCCTCACTACTACCCCTCGATACTACCCCTCACTACAGCCCCTCGATACTATCCCTCACTACAGCCCCTCAATACTACCCCGCGATACTACCCCTCACTACTACCCCTAACTACTACCCCTCGATACAACCCCTCACTACAGCCCCTCACTACAGCCCCTCACTACTACCCCTCGATACTACCCCTCGATACTACCCCTCACTACAGCCCCTCACTACAGCCGTCCGTTACAGCCCCTCGCTACAGACCCTCACTAGAGCCCCTCACTACTATCCCTCACTACAACCCCTCGATACAGCCCCTCACTACTGCCCCTCACTACTACCCCTCACCAGAGCCCCTCGATACTACCCCTCACTACAGCCCCTCACTACTATCCCTCACTGCAGCCCCTCGATACAGCCCCTCGATACAGCCCCTCACTACAGCCCCTCACTGCAGCCTTTCAATACTACCCCTCACTACAGCCTTGGATACTATCCCTCACTACAGCCCCTCGCTACAGCCCCTCGCTTCAGCCCCTCGCTTCAGCCCCTCACTACAGCTCCTCACTACAGCCCCTCGACACTACCCCTCACTACAGCCCCTCACTACAGCTCCTCGCTACAGCCCCTCGACATTACCACTCACTACAGCCCCTCGCTACTTCCCCTCGCTACAGCTCCTCGTTACAGCTCCTCGCTACAGCCCCTCAACACTACCCCTCACTACATCCCCTCGCTTCAGCCCCTCACTACAGCTCCTCGCTACAGCCCCTCAACACTACCCCTCACTACAGCCCCTCGATACTAACCCTTACAACTACCCCTTGGTACAGCTCCTCACTACAGCTCCTCGCTACAGCCCCTCAACACTACCCCTCACTACAGCCCCTCCCTATTACCCCTCGCTACAGCCCCTCGACACTACCCCTCACTACAGCCCCTCGATACTAACCCTTACAACTACCCCTTGGTACAGCTCCTCACTACAGCTCCTCACTACAGCCCCTCACTACTAACCCTTACTACTACCCCTCACTACAGCCCCTCGCTACAGCCCCTCGCTACAGCCCCTCACTACAGCTCCTCGCTACAGCCCCCAGCTACAGCCCCTCGATACAGCCCCTCGCTACAGCCCCTCGCTACAGCCCCTCGCTACAGCCCCTCGATACTACCCCTCACTACAGCCCCTCACTAGAGCCCTTCACTACTAACCCTCACTACAACCCCTTGATACTACCCCTTACTACAGCCCGTCACTACTGCCCCTCACTACAGCCCCTCACTACTATCCCTCACTAGAGCCCCTCGATACTACCCCTCACTACAGCCCCTCACTACTATCCCTCACTAGAGCCTCTCGATACTACCCCTCACTAGAGCCCCTCACTACTATCCCTCACTACAACCCCTTTATACTACCCCTCACTACAGCCCCTCACTACTATCCCTCACTACAGCCCCTCGATACTACCCCTCACTACTACCCCTCACTACAGCCCCTCACTACTACCCCTCGATACTACCCCTCACTACAGCCCCTCGATACTATCCCTCACTACTACCCCTCACTACTACCCCTCGATCACAACCCCCTCACTACAGCCCCTCACTACAGCCCCTCACTACTACCCCTCGATACTACCCCTCACTACAGCCCCTCACTACAGCCCTCCGTTACAGCCCCTCGCTACAGCCCCTCACTAGAGCCCCTCACTACTATCCCTCACTACAACCCCTCGATACAGCCCCTCACTACTGCCCCTCACTAGAGCCCCTCACTACTATCCCTCACTACAACCCCTCGATACAGCCCCTCACTAGAGCCCCTCACTACTATCCCTCACTACAACCCCTCGATACAGCCCCTCACTACTGCCCCTCACTACTACCCCTCACCAGAGCCCCTCGATACTACCCCTCACTACAGCCCCTCACTACTATCCCTCACTGCAGCCCCTCGATACAGCCCCTCGATACAGCCCCTCACTACAGCCCCTCACTGCAGCCTTTCAATACTACCCCTCACTACAGCCTTGGATACTATCCCTCACTACAGCCCCTCGCTACAGCCCCTCGCTTCAGCCCCTCGCTTCAGCCCCTCACTACAGCCCCTCACTACAGCCCCTCGACACTACCCCTCACTACAGCCCCTCACTACAGCTCCTCGCTACAGCCCCTCGACATTACCACTCACTACAGCCCCTCGCTACAGCCCCTCGCTACAGCTCCTCGCTACAGCTCCTCGCTACAGCCCCTCGACACTACCCCTCACTACATCCCCTCGCTTCAGCCCCTCACTACAGCTCCTCGCTACAGCCCCTCAACACTACCCCTCACTACAGCCCCTCGATACTAACCCTTACAACTACCCCTTGGTACAGCTCCTCACTACAGCTCCTCGCTACAGCCCCTCAACACTACCCCTCACTACAGCCCCTCCCTATTACCCCTCGCTACAGCCCCTCGACACTACCCCTCACTACAGCCCTCGATACTAACCCTTACAACTACCCCTTGGTACAGCTACTCACTACAGCTCCTCACTACAGCCCCTCACTACTAACCCTTACTACTACCACCCCTCACTACAGCCCCTCGCTACAGCCCCTCACTACAGCTCCTCGCTACAGCCCCTCACTACAGCCCCTCGCTACAGCCCCCAGCTACAGCCCCTAACTACAGCCCCTCGATACAGCCCCTCGCTACAGCCCCTCGCTACATCCCCTCGATACAGCCCCTCACTACAGCCCCTCACTGCAGCCTTTCAATACTACCCCTCACTACAGCCTTGGATACTATCCCTCACTACAGCCCCTCGCTACAGCCCCTCGCTTCAGCCCCTCGCTTCAGCCCCTCACTACAGCCCCTCACTACAGCCCCTCGACACTACCCCTCACTACAGCCCCTCACTACAGCTCCTCGCTACAGCCCTCGACATTACCACTCACTACAGCCCCTCGCTACAGCCCCTCGCTACAGCTCCTCGCTACAGCTCCTCGCTACAGCCCCTCGACACTACCCCTCACTACATCCCCTCGCTTCAGCCCTCACTACAGCTCCTCGCTACAGCCCCTCAACACTACCCCTCACTACAGCCCCTCGATACTAACCCTTACAACTACCCCTTGGTACAGCTCCTCACTACAGCTCCTCGCTACAGCCCCTCAACACTACCCCTCACTACAGCCCCTCCCTATTACCCCTCGCTACAGCCCCTCGACACTACCCCTCACTACAGCCCCTCGATACTAACCCTTACAACTACCCCTTGGTACAGCTCCTCACTACAGCTCCTCACTACAGCCCCTCACTACTAACCCTCACTAGAGCCCCTCGATACTACCCCTCACTAGAGCCCCTCACTACTATCCCTCACTAGAGCCCCTCGATACTACCCCTCACTAGAGCCCCTCACTACTATCCCTCACTACAACCCCTTTATACTACCCCTCACTACAGCCCCTCACTACTAACCCTTACTACTACCACCCCTCACTACAGCCCCTCGCTACAGCCCCTCACTACAGCTCCTCGCTACAGCCCCTCACTACAGCCCCTCGCTACAGCCCCCAGCTACAGCCCCTAACTACAGCCCCTCGATACTACCCCTCACTACAGCCCCTCACTAGAGCCCTTCACTACTAACCCTCACTACAACCCCTTGATACTACCCCTTACTACAGCCCCTCACTACTGCCCCTCACTACAGCCCCTCACTACTATCCCTCACTAGAGCCCCTCGATACTACCCCTCACTACAGCCCCTCACTACTATCCCTCACTAGAGCCCCTCGATACTACCCCTCACTAGAGCCCCTCACTACTATCCCTCACTACAACCCCTTTATACTACCCCTCACTACAGCCCCTCACTACTATCCCTCACTACAGCCCCTCGATTCTACCCCTCACTACTACCCCTCACTAAAGCCCCTCACTACTACCCCTCGATACTACCCCTCACTACAGCCCCTCGATACTATCCCTCACTACAGCCCCTCACTACTACCCCTCGATACTACCCCTCACTACTACCCCTCACTACTACCCCTCGATACAACCCCTCACTACAGCCCCTCACTACAGCCCCTCACTACTACCCCTCGATACTACCCCTCACTACAGCCCCTCACTACAGCCCTCCGTTACAGCCCCTCGCTACAGCCCCTCACTAGAGCCCCTCACTACTATCCCTCACTACAACCCCTCGATACAGCCCCTCACTACTGCCCCTCACTACTACCCCTCACCAGAGCCCCTCGATACTACCCCTCACTACAGCCCCTCACTACTATTCCTCACTACAGCCCCTCGATACAGTCCCTCACTACAGCCCCTGTCTGCAGCCTTTCAATACTACCCCTCACTACAGCCTTGGATACTATCCCTCACTACTGCCCCTCACTACAGCCCCTCACTACTATCCCTCACTACAGCCCCTCGCTACAGCTCCTCGCTACAGCCCCTCGACACTACCCCTCACTACATCCCCTCGCTTCAGCCCCTCACTACAGCTCCTCGCTACAGCCCCTCAACACTACCCCCTCACTACAGCCCCTCACTACAGCCCTTCACTACAACCCCTCACTATTACCCCTCGCTACAGCCCCTCAACACTACCCCTCACTACAGCCCCTCACTACAGCCCCTCACTATTACCCCTCACTACAGCCCCTCACTACAGCCCCTCACTATTACCCCTCACTACAGCCCCTCACTATTACCCCTCGCTACAGCCCCTCGACACTACCCCTCACTACAGCCCCTCGATACTAACCCTTACAACTACCCCTTGGTACAGCTCCTCACTACAGCTCCTCACTACAGCCCCTCAACACTACCCCTCACTACAGCCCCTCGCTACAGCCCCTCACTACAGCTCCTCGTTACAGCCCCTCACTGCAGCCCCTCGCTACAGCCCCCCGCTACAGCCCCTAACTACAGCCCCTCGATACAGCCCCTCGCTACAGCCCCTCGCTACAGCCCCTCGCTACAGCCCCTCGACACTACCCCTCACTACAGCCCCTCACTAGAGCCCTTCACTACTAACCCTCACTACAACCCCTTGATACTACCCCTTACTACAGCCCCTCACTACTATCCCTCACTAGAGCCCCTCGATACTACCCCTCACTAGAGCCCCTCACTACTATCCCTCACTACAACCCCTTTATACTACCCCTCACTACAGCCCCTTCACTACTATCCCTCACTAGAGCCCCTCACTACTATCCCTCACTACAACCCCTTTATACTACCCCTCACTACAGCCCCTCACTACTATCCCTCACTAGAGCCCCTCGATACTACCCCTCACTACAGCCCCTCACTACAGCCCCTCACTACAGCCCCTCGATACTACCCCTCACTACAGCCTCTCACTACTACCCCTCGATACTACCCCTCACTACAGCCCCTCGATACTACCCCTCACTACAGCCCCTCACTACTATCCCTCACTACAGCCCCTCGATACTACCCCTCACTACTACCCCTCACTACAGCCCCTCACTACTACCCCTCGATACTACCCCTCACTACAGCCCCTCGATACTATCCCTCACTACACCCCCTCACTACTACCCCTCGATACTACCCCTCACTACTACCCCTCACTACTACCCCTCGATACAACCCCTCACTACAGCCCCTCACTACAGCCCCTCACTACTACCCCTCGATACTACCCCTCGATACTACCCCTCACTACAGCCCCTCACTACAGCCCTCCGTTACAGCCCCTCGCTACAGCCCCTCACTAGAGCCCCTCACTACTATCCCTCACTACAACCCCTCGATACAGCCCCTCACTACTGCCCCTCACTACAGCCCCTCACTACTATCCCTCACTACAGCCCCTCACTACAGCCCCTCAATACAACCCCTCGATACAGCCCCTCACTACAGCCCCTCACTGCAGCCTTTCAATACTACCCCTCACTACAGCCTTGGATACTATCCCTCACTACAGCCCCTTGCTACAGCCCCTCGCTTCAGCCCCTCGCTTCAGCCCCTCACTACAGCCCCTCACTACAGCCCCTCGACACTACCCCTCACTACAGCCCCTCACTACAGCTCCTCGCTACAGCCCCTCGACACTACCCCTCACTACAGCTCCTCGCTACAGCCCCTCGACATTACCACTCACTACAGCCCCTCGCTACAGCCCCTCGCTACAGCTCCTCGCTACAGTTCCTCGCTACAGCCCCTCGACACTACCCCTCACTACATCGCCTCGCTTCAGCCCCTCACTACAGCTCCTCGCTACAGCCCCTCAACACTACCCCTACCTACAGCCCCTCACTATTACCCCTCGCTACAGCCCCTCGACACTACCTCTCACTACAGCCCCTCGATACTAACCCTTACAACTACCCCTTGGTACAGCTCCTCACTACAGCTCCTCACTACAGCCCCTCACTACTAACCCTTACTACTACCCCTCACTACAGCCCCTCGCTACAGCCCCTCACTACAGCTCCTCGCTACAGCCCCTCACTGCAGCCCCTCGCTACAGCCCCCCTCTACAGCCCCTAACTACAGCCCCTCGATACAGCCCCTCTGTCATGCTCTGGCTCTGGGACTTTGTATTTTGAGCCAGGGTGTGTTCGTTTTGGTTGTGTTTTGTTTTGGTTGGGTGGTCATTGGTTTTGTGTTTCCCTTATTTGGTCAATGACTCCCAATTGGAGGTAACGAGTGTCAGCTGTCGGCTCGTTATCTCTGATTGGGAGCCATATTTAAACTGTCTGTGTTCACCTTGTGTTTGTGGGATTTTGTTCGTGCGGTTTCATGTTGTACCATAGACGTCACGTTTTCGTTGTTTTGTTCGTGTGTACGTTTAAATAATAAATATGTTCGCTACCAACGCTGCGCTTTGGTCCTACTTCATAGACGAACGTGACAGAAAATCCCACCAAGACCAGACCAAGCAGCGTGTCCAAGGGCCATCGCCAAATGTTCTCCGTGGCAGCTTCGACTGGGTCAAGCCCATTGAGGAGTTGAGTGAGGAGGGTTGGAGACAGAGGAGCGAGAGGTGGGAGAGAATGTTGGAGGCCTGGAGAGACCCCCAGAAAATTTTTAGGGGGGGGCTCACGACATCGGGGCAGCAGGAGGCCGCTATGGAGCGGTCCAGCGGGGTTGCAGAGCAGGCCGCCAGGTTACGGGGGCCACTGGTAGAAGAGGGGATGGAAGGAGTAGAGGCACGGCGAGAGGTACTGGCGGGTGTTGCCAGTCCGGTCCGGCCCGTTCCAGATCCCGGTGTAGAGCCAGTGGTGTGTGTCCCCAGTACGGTCCGGTCTATTCCTGCTCCCCGCACCAAACCTACGGTGTGCGTCGACAGCCCAGCCCGGCCCGTTCCTGCGCTCCGCACCGAGTCTGTGGTGCGCGTCGCCAGCCCAGCCCGGCCTGTTCCTGCTCCACGCACAAAACCTACGGTGTGCGTCGCCAGCCCGGCCCGGCCTGTTCCTGCTCCACGCACGAAACCTACGGTGTGCGTCGCCGGACCGGCCCGGCATGTTCCTGCTCCACGCGCAGAGCCTACGGTGTGCGTCGCCAGCCCAGCCCGGCCTGTTCCTGCCACTCGCACTAAGCCTGCGGTGTGCGTCGTCGGCCCAGCCCGGCCCGTTCCTGCTACTCGCACTAAGCCAAGGGTGCGAGTCGTCAGCCTGGTCCAGCCCGTTCCTGCTACTCGCACCAAACCAGGGATGCGAGTCGTCGGCCTGGTCCAGCCCGTTCCTGCTACTCGCACCAAGCCAAGGGTGCGAGTCGTCAGCCCGGTCCAGCCCATTCCTGCTACTCGCACCAAGCCAGGGATGCGAGTCGTCAGCCTGGTGAGGTCCGTTCCGGGCTCCACGCACCAAGCCTAGGGTGCGTATCGTCAGCCAGGTCCGGTCCGTTCCTGCCTCACGCGCTAAGCCAGGGGTGCGCGTCGTCAGTCCTGATCCAGCCAGCTGGGTCAGATCGGATCGGGGCCATTATGCGGGGATTGAAGTAGGGTGGTGGTCAAGCCCGGAGCCGGAGCCGCCTCCGAGGAGCAACACCCACCCAGCCCTCCCCTATTTGGGGTTTTGAGGCGCGGTCACAGTCCGCGCCTTTAGGGGGGGGGGTACTGTCACGCTCTGGCTCTGGGACTTTGTATTTTGAGCCAGGGTGTGTTCGTTTTGGTTGTGTTTTGTTTTGGTTGGGTGGTCATTGGTTTTGTGTTTCCCTTATTTGGTCAATGACTCCCAATCGGAGGTAACGAGTGTCAGCTGTCGGCTCGTTATCTCTGATTGGGAGCCATATTTAAACTGTCTGTGTTCACCTTGTGTTTGTGGGATTTTGTTCGTGTGGTTTCATGTTGTACCATAGACGTCACGTTTTCGTTGTTTTGTTCGTGTGTACGTTTAAATAATAAATATGTTCGCTACCAACGCTGCGCTTTGGTCCTACTTCATAGACGAACGTGACACCCTCGCTACAGCCCCTCACTACAGCCCCTCGATACAGCCCCTCGATACATCCCCTCGCTACAGCCCCTCGATACAGCCCCTCACTACAGCCCCTCGATACAGCCCCTCGACACTACCCCTCACTACAGCCCCTCGATACTAACCCTTACTACTACCCCTCGCTACAGCCCCTCGCTTCATCCCCTCGCTACAGCCCCTCGTTACAGCCCCTCGCTACAGCCCCTCACTACAGCTCCTCGCTACAGCCCCTCACTACAGCCCCTCGCTACAGCCCCTCACTACAGCCCCTCGATACAGCCCCTCGCTACAGCCCCTCACTACAGCCCCTCGATACAGCCCCTCGCTACAGCCCCTCGCTACAGCCGCTCGCTACAGCCCCTCGATACAGCCCCTCGATACAGCCCCTCACTACAGCCCCTCACTACTAGCCCTCGATACAGCCCCTCACTACAGCCCCTCACAACTACCCCTCACTGCAGCCCCTCACTACAGCCCCTTGCTGCAGCCTTTAGTTATATCCAGAGTCATGCATTCAGAGAGTTGGGACATTGAGGTTTCTGCATTATGATGCATTTACATGACACTACCACATTCTATGGCAGCCCTGTTAGCTCCCCAATAACATTACATAGGCAATATTTAAACAATACTGTGTAACTTAATGTCTAGAATTATGAACAATATAACACATTCTAAAAGTTGGCCTAACTCTTTAAATACATGACGCTATATCTGACACACTTGTTTCATACCAAAACGCACTATATCCAGAGTCATGTATTCAGAGAGTTGGGACATTGAGGTTTCTGCATTATGATGCATTTACATGACACTACAACATTCTATGGCAGCCATGTTAGCACAGTCTCATTTGAACAAGAGGAATGTGGGTTCTCTATTGGCATAGACAGACAGACAGACTCAAGGGAAGAGGAAGTGGAGGAAGCCTCAACAGCAGAGAGAGAGAGAGAGAGAGATGAGGTGAGGTGGAAAATGAGGTGAATGAAAAATGAGGTGGAAACTGAGCTGCACTTCCTAACCTCCTGCCAAATGTATGACCATATTAGAGACACATATTTCCCTCAGATTACAGCGATCCACAAAGAATTCGAAAACAAACCCAATTTTGATAAACTCCCTTATCTACTGGGTGAAAAACCACAGTGTGCCATCACAGCTGCAAGATTTGTGACCTGTTGCCACAAGAAAAGGGCAACCAGTGAAGAACAAACACCATTGTAAATACAACCCATATTTATGTTTATTTATTTTCCCATTTGTACTTTAACTATTTGCACATTGTTACAACACTGTATATATACATAATATGACATTTGAAATGTCTTTATTCTTTTGAAACTTCTGAGTGTAATGTTTACTGTTAATATTTATTGTTTATTTCACTTTTGTTTACTATCTACTTCACTTGCTTTGGCAATGTTAACACACGTTTCCCATGCCAATAAAGCCCTTAAATTGAATTGAATTGAATTGAAATTGAATTGAATTTAAATTGAATTGAGAGAGAGAGACCTATGTGATCATTCTTAGTACAGACAAACTGGGTGAGTCAAGAGAGCTGTTCCTGGCCCGGCTCAGGCGCTAAAGCAATGCAGCTTCCACTGAGACATCCCTATGTAGTCATTCCTATAGTACACAGTCTAGACAGAGAAAGAGACAGTCCTATGTAGTCATTCCTGTTGTACACAGTCCAGACAGAGAGGCAGTCCTATGTAATCATTACTATAGTACACAGTCCAGACAGAGAGAGAGAGACAATATGTAGTCAAGCCTTGCTGAAGCCCAGGAGAGACATCATGGGGAAGGAAGGAACCACATGGCTGCAGGGCTGCAGACCAGGGCCAGGGTGTCCTGCGGGGAGAACACACACACACATAGACCACACAGCTGCAGACCAGGGCCAGGGTGTCCTACGGGGAGAATTAAAGGGCTGCAGGCTACAGTTGTTCTTCTCTTCATGGAGTGAACTGGGGTCTGAACTAAACAGACGTTACAGAGAGACTGAGCATAGAGAATGGAAAGGAATAGAGAAAGGAATGGAATAGGAAATGGAAAATAATTGGGAATGGAAGGGAATACGGAATGGAAAGGAATATGGAATAGAAAGGAAAATGGAATGGAAAGGAATATGGAATGGAAAGGAATAGGGAATAGAAAGGAGAGAATGGAAAGGAATATGGAATGGAAAGGAATAGAAAGGAATATGGAATGGAAAGGAATAGGGAGTGGAAAGGAATACGGAAATGAAAGAAATGGAAAGGAATACGGAATGGAAAGGAATAGGGAATGGAAAGGAATAGGGAATGGAAAGGAATAGAAAGGAATACGGAATGGAATGGAATATGAAATGGAAAGGAATATGGAATGGAAAGGAATATGGAATGGAAAGGAATAGGGAATAGAAAGGAGAGAATGGAAAGGAATATGGAATGGAAAGGAATAGAAAGGAATATGGAATGGAAAGGAATAGGGAGTGGAAAGGAATACGGAAATGTAAGGAATAGAAAGGAAAATGGAATGGAAAGGAATATGGAATGGAAAGGAATAGGGAATTAAAAGGAATAGGGAATGCAAAGGAATACGGAATGGAAAGGAATAGGGAATGGAAAGGAATAGGGAATGGAAAGGAATAGAAAGGAATAGAGAATAGAAAGGAATAGGGAATGGAAAGGAATACGGAATGGAAAGGAATAGAAAGGAATAGAGAATGGAAAGGAATAGGGAATGGAAAGGAATATGGAATGGAATTGAAAGGAATAGGGAATGGAAAGGAATAGGGAATGGAAAGGAATAGGGAATAGAAAGGAATAGGGAATAGAAAGGAATAGGGAATAGAAAGGAATAAGGAATGGAAAGGAATAGGGAATGGAAAGGAATAGAAAGGAATAGGGAATGGAAAGGAATAGGGAATGGAAAGGAATAGGGAATTGAAAGGAATAGAAAGGAATATGGAATAGAAAGGAATAGGGAATGGAAAGGAATACGGAATGGAAAGGAATAGAAAGGAATAGGGAATGGAATGGAATATGGAATATGGAATGGAAAGGAATAGAAAGGAATAGGGAATGGAAAGGAATAGGGAATTGAAAAGAATAGAAAGGAATAGGAAATAGAAAGGAATAGGGAATGGAAAGGAATAGAAAGGAATAGGGAATAGAAAGGAATAGGGAATGGAAAGGAATACGGAATGGAAAGGAATAGAAAGGAATAGGGAATGGAAAGGAATAGGGAATGGAAAGGAATAGAAAGTAATAGGGAATAGAAAGGAATAGGGAATGGAAAGGAATAGGGAACGGAAAGGAATAGAAAGGAATAGGGAATGGATAGGAATAGGGAATGGAAAGGAAAAGGGAATGGAAAAGAATAGAAAGGAATATTGAATGGAAAGGAATAGGGAATGGAAAGGACTAGGGAATGGAAAGGAATAGGGAATGGAAAGGAATAGTGAATGGAAAGGAATAGAAAGGAATAGGGAATAGAAAGGAATAGAGAATGGAAAGGAATAGGGAATGGAAAGGAAAAGGGAATGGAAAGGAATAGAAATGAATATGGAATGGAAAGGAATAGGGAATGGAAAGGAATTATGAATGGAAAGGAATAGAAAGGAATCGGGAATGGAAAGGAATAGGGAATGGAAGGGAAGAGGGAATGGAAAGGACTAGGGAATGGAAAGGAATAGGGAATGGAAAGGAATAGAAAGGAATAGGGAATAGAAAGGAATAGGGAATGGAAAGAAAAAGGGAATGGAAAGGAATAGAAAGGAATATGGAATAGAAAGGAATAGGGAATGGAAAGGACTAGGGAATGAAAAGGAATAGAAAGGAATAGGGAATAGAAAGGAATAGGGAATGGAAAGGAATAGGGAATGGAACGGACTAGAAAGGAATATGGAATAGAAGGGAATAGGGAATGGAAAGGAATAGGGAATGGAATGGAATAGGGAATGGAAAGGAATAGAAAGGAATACGGAATGGAATGGAATATGGAATGGAAAGGAATAGAAAGGAATAGGGAATAGAAAGAAATAGGGAATGGAAAGGAATAGAAAGGAATAGGGAATGGAAAGGAATAAGGAACGGAAAGGAATAGAAAGGAATAGGGAATGGATAGGAATAGGGAATGGAAAGGAATAGAAAGGAATAGGGAATAGAAAGAATTAGGGAATGGAAAGGAATAGAAAGGAATAGGGAATAGAAACGAATAGGGAATGGAAAGGAATACGGAATGGAAAGGAATAGAAAGGAATAGGGAATGGAAAGGAATAGGGAATGGAAAGAAATAGAAAGGAATAGGGAATATAAAGGAATAGGGAATGGAAAGGAATATGGAACGGAAAGGAATAGAAAGGAATAGGGAATGGATAGGAATAGGGAATGGAAAGGAATAGAAAGGAATATGGAATGGAATGGAATAGGGAATGGAAAGGAATAGGGAATGGAAAGGAATAGAAAGGAATAGGAAATTGAAAGAATTGAACATAATAGGGAATGTAAAATAATAGGGAATGGAAAGGAATAGGGAATGGAAAGGAATATGGAATGGTCAGGAATATGGAATGGTAAGGAAAATTGAATGGTAAGGAAAAGGGAATGGAAAGTAATAGGGAATGGAAAGGAAAAGCAGAATGGAAAGAAATAGAAAGGAATAGGGAATAGAAAGGTATAGGGAATGGAAAGGAATAGGGAATGGCAAGGAATAGGGAATGGAAAGGAATAGAAAGGAATAGGGAATGGAAAGGAATAGGGAATGGAAAGGAATAGGGAATGGAAAGGAAAAGGGAATGGAAAGGAATAGAAAGGAATATGGAATGGAAAGGAATAGGGAATGGAAAGGACTAGGGAATGGAAAGGAATAGAAAGGAATAGGGAATAGAAAGGAATAGGGAATGGAAAGGAATAGGGAATGGAAAGGAAAAGGGAATGGAAAGGAATAGAAAGGAATATGGAATGGAAAGGAATAGGGAATGGAAAGGAATAGGGAATGGAAAGGAATAGGGAATGAAAGGAAAGGGGAATGGAAAGGAATAGAAAGGAATATGGAATAGAAAGGAATAGGGAATGGAAAGGAATACGGAATGGAACGGAATAGAAAGGAAAATGGAATGGAATGGAATAGGGAATGGAAAGGACTAGGGAATGGAAAGGAATAGAAAGGAATAGGAAATTGAAAGAATGGAACGGAATAGGGAATGGAAAAGAATAGGGAATGGAAAGGAATAGGGAATGGAAATGAATATGGAATGGTAAGGAATATGGAATGGTAAGGAATATGGAATGGTAAGGAATATGGAATGGTAAGGAAAAGGGAATGGAAAGTAATAGGGAATGGAAAGGAATAGCAGAATGGAAAGGAAAAGGGAATGGAAAGAAATAGAAAGGAATAGGGTATAGAAAGGAATCGGGAATGGAAAGGAATAGGGAATGGAAAGGAATAGGGAATGGAAAGGAATAGAAAGGAATAGGGAATGGAAAGGAATAGGGAATGGAAAGGAAAAGGGAATGGAAAGGAATAGAAAAGAATATGGAATGGAAAGGAATAGGGAATGGAAAGGACTAGGGAATGGAAAGGAATAGAAAGGAATAGGGAATAGAAAGGAATGGGGAATGGAAAGGAATAGGGAATGGAAAATACTAGGGAATGGAAAGGAATAGAAAGGAATAGGGAATAGAAAGGAATAGGGAATGGAAAGGAATACGGAATGGAACGGAATAGAAAGGAATATGGAATCGAAAGGAATATGGAATCGAAAGGAATACGGAATGGAAAGGAATAGGGAATGGAAAGGAATAGGGAATGGAAAGGAATATGGAATGGAAAGGAATAGAAAGGAATAGGGAATCGAAAGGAATAGGGAATGGAAAGGAATGGGAATGGAAAGAAATAGAAAGGAATAGGGAATGGAAAGGAATAGGGAATGGAAAGGAATTGGGAATGGAAAGGAAAAGGGAATGGAAAGGAATAGGGAATGGAAAGGAATAAGGAATGGAAAGGAATAGGGAATGGAAAGGAATAGGGAATGGAAAGGACTAGGGAATGGAAAGGAATAGGGAATGGAAAGGAATAGGGAATGGAAAGGAATAGGGAATGGAAAGGAATAAGGAATGAAAAGGAATAGGGAATGGAAAGGAATAGGGAATGGAAAGGAATAGGGAACGGAAAGGAATAGTGAATGGAAAGGAATAGGGAATGGAAAGGAATAGGGAATGGAAAGGAATAGGGAACGGAAAGGAATAGGGAATGGAAAGGAATAGGGAACGGAATGGAAAATGGAATGGAAAGGAAAGGAATAGGGAATGGAAACGAGAGAATGGAAGATGTGAAGTAAAGAAAGAGAGCAATCCAAATGGAATCACTCTGCGTTGGTTTTAGGTCAGATGATGATGAGTAGTCTCAATTCAGTTTTGGTATGAAATGTGTAGGAAACATGAAAACTTGGAGAAAAAAAGTGAACTGATAGTGCCAGTCAGATAAGACATAAGTCCAAACTGTAGCATGGTTATATGTATGTAAAACTATGACATTTTGGTGTAAGTATGAGCATATGTTTAGATTTCTGTTACATCTTTCATCCGTATTAAAAAGGATCAGTAATAATCTATTGACTCCATGCATCAGTTCCCCATGCATAGAGAGTTGAAGGCTGAGTGAGTCTTTCCACTGCCAGATGAGAGATGGAAAAGCTGGGTTTTAAGACAGTAGATTTGAGCCCTGCCCAAAATAGTTATGAAAGAATCTCCAGATTCATAATGGAAATAACTGGCAATTGCACTATCCAGGCTGGGCTGACTGAGAGGGAGAGAGAAAGAGGAGAGAGAGGGAGAGAGAGAGAGGGAGGGGAGAGAGAGAGATATAGGGAGGGGGAGAGAGAGAAAGAGTAAGAGAGAGAGGGGGAGGGAGAGAGAGAGAGAGAGAGAGAGAGAGAGAGAGAGAGAGAGAACAGGGGGGGAGAAGATGAATACGGTTTTCTTTGGAAAACTTTTCCATCTGAGAAAGTCATAATCACAATCAGAGTTACCTGCACAAAAACAACTGTTACTCTGGAGAGAAGAACCTTACAATGGCCTGCTGTTTTCAGAAGAGAGACCGTTAAAATTCTTCCTAAATGTTTTCAACACAATAGTCTGAAATATCCTTTCAATTCTTGATAGTGGAGCCACATGAAGTCTTTGCAGAGCGTTCCTCTACCTCCCCCCTCCTCCCTCCTTTGTGTGTGTTCTAAATATCCAACCCTGGTGCTCCACTGTGCTCTAAATATTCAACCCTGGTGTTTCGCTGGGCTATAAGGCCAATGTCCCAAAATGGGACCCTATGCATTGTGGGCCCTGTTCAAAAGTAGTGCACTTTGTAGGGAATAAGGTGCCATTTGGGACGCTGACATTATACTGTATCCGATCCTGGTGCTCTGCTGTGGTCTATATATCCAACCCTGGGCCCTGGCAGGATAGTTTTAGCCTGTACTACTACTTGAGGTTATAACCAGGATCAAAACAGGAAGCAGAAACATGGGTCTGTTCATTAAAAGATTAATCTTTGAAGAATAAAAAATTCGGTCACCAGTTATTCTTTTTAGCACATAATTTCATGTCACTAAATACCTGTCAACAAGAAACAATGTTATTCTTAGTTATCCCTGTACTGTAAATAAAGGTTTCTGCAATGAGCTCGTACACAAGACATTGACATATACAGATCTAGGATATTAATTTGAGCCAGTTTGCTACAGCAGGAAAATAATCCAACAGCAACAGGAAATGTGAATTATAATATGGATTATAATTAATGGAATTATTTTGTAGGGGCTGATACATTTTTCGTTAGGGCAAATCAAGTATGAAATATTAAAGTGGAAATTACACTACTGCTGTGCAGGGAAATTATCAGCAACAAAAGAGTGATCAAATTAAGATTCTACATCTGTATGGGAGGGAATAACATTAATATTCTACCATGTAGGCAATGCTATTTTACTGTAAACAAATTAACAACAGACTATCAACACGCTTATAAGGAAGGACATTCAACAAGCACGGCACTTACACAAATGACTGTTGATTTGCTGAGAGAAATTGATGATAAAAAGATTGTGGGGGCTGTTTTGTTAGACTTCAGTGCGGCTTTTGACATTATAGATCATAGTCTGCTGATGGAACAATGTATGTGTTATGGCTTTACACCCCCCTGCTATATTGTGGATAAAGAGTTACCTGTCTCACAGAACACAGAGGGTGTTCTTTAGTGGAAGCATCTCCAACATAATCCAGGTAGAATCAGGAATTCCCCAGGGCAGCTGTCTAGGCCACTTACTTTTTAAAATCTTTACTAATGAAATGCCACTGGCTTTGAGTAAAGCCAGTGTGTCTATGTCCACTATACACGTCAGCTACTACAGCGAGTGAAATCATTGCAACACTTAACAAAGAGCTGCAGTTAGTTTCAGAATGGGTGGCAAGGAATAAGTTAGTCTTAAATATTTCAAATACTAAAAGCATTTTATTTGGGACAAATCATTCACTAAACCTTAACCCTCAACTAAATCTTGTAATAAATAATGTGGAAATTGAGCAAGTTGAGGTGACTAAACTGCTTGGAGTAACCGTGGATTGTAAACTGGCTCAAAACATGTTGATACAATAGTTGCTAAGATGGGGATAAGCCTGTCCATAATAAAGCGCTGCGCTGCCTTTTTAACAACACTATCAACAAGGCAGGTCCTACAGGCCATAGTTTTGTCACACCTGGACTACTGTTCAGTCATGTGGTCAGGTGCCACAAAGAGGGACCTCTGAAAATTACAATTGGCTCAGAACAGGGCAGCATGGCTGGCCCTTAAATGTACACAGAGAGCTAACATTAATAATGTGCATGTAAATCTCTCATGGCTCAAATTGGAGGAGAGATTGACTTCACACTACTTGTTTTTGTAAGAAGTGTTGACAAGCTGAATGCACCGAAGTGTCCGTTGAAACTAGCACACAGCTCGGACACCCATGCATACCCCACAAGACATGCCAGCAGAGGTCTCTTCACAATCCCCAAGTCCAGAACAGACTATGGGAGGCGCACGGTACTACATAGAGCAATGGCTATATGGAACTCTATTCCACATACGGTAACTGATGCAAGCAGTAGAATCAGATTTAAAAAACAGATAAAAATTCATCTTATGGAACAGCGAGGACTGTGAAGAGACACACACACAGGCACAGACACACATACACATAAGACACGCACTCTACACACACTTACACATGGGTTTTGCATTGTAGATATGTGATAGTAGAGAAGTGGCCTGAGGGCAAGCACTTCATGTGTTGTGAAAAGTTTTATGAAATGTAATGTCATGTAATATTTTAAATTGTATATAACTGCCTTAATGTTGCTCGACCCCAGGAAGCGTGGGTATCTTAATAAATACAAAATACAAAATGTAAGGTTTAGACAGCCAAAATATATTAGATCATAAAACTATTGTGGTGATTAAAAATAGCAGGAACATTTTGGGTATTACACAACATTACGAAACCAAACATATTTTGTAAAAGTCATAAAGTGAAGAAACCCTGTTGATCAACTGATCACTAGAAAAAAACAATTCAAACTTGGATTACGGTCGCATCTCTCACTCGGAACTTTGGAAAATATTATTTTCTATGTTGTTCTTTTATATTCCATTCCATTATTTTTATTAAATAGATTTGTGTTGACTGTGATACAGACACCGGAATTTGTGTCTCCTCTGCTAAATGAACACAATATGTCTTTTGGCATTGGCCATTGCTATAACGGCCTAGCATTGCTTTTTACACGCACATTGTCTACAGATTAAATATATGAATATAATACTATTTGTGAGTTGACACAGCCAAGTGTGTGCCAGGAAAAAAACGACATTGCATGCTAACTCAAACTTACCAGAAGTGGAATGCGACTAAAAAGGAATGTGCGTGATGGATGTCAGAGATTTGTTTGTGTGTCCTTGATAGGTGATTCCAAGTGCATATGTGTTTTGCAATAAAAGTGAAAATTGAGAGTGTACTCTGACTCTTAACATCTGGACAGTAAACTGTAAATGAACTTCACAAGTACTTCTCGATAATAATGAATCATCCAAAGTGACGTGTTCTTTACCAATGTCTTTATAAGTTGCTGCACCAAACAATTTCTCTATCATTCTCTATCATTCTGTTGCAAAGCAGGACAGAACCGTCATTCTCTGCACATCAACTTAAGAGGTACGGTACCCACTTGTTTAGTTTTTGTCTTAATTAGATTGCTGCTATCTAAAGGCACAATATGTCAGATTTACGGATGTTCAACGATCATTTGAATCATTACAACCATCGATTCTCTAAGAATATAACTTATAAATGCGTTATGAGCTGAGTACAACTGTGTTATCCTGTCATAAATCTAAGGTTCTATTACTTCATTGTTTCTGTTGCTGTTTCCATTTGAGTCTTTGTAAACACACCAATAGCTTCAAAATCTGTTTAAACTAGCATGTTGATCTCCTGTCAGTCCTTGCATCATTAGTTCCATCTATCTAATTTGAGAGAGGTTACATTTCCTTTTCCCCATCCCTCAACTGGCAACAAAGTGGCAGGGTCAAGCTGTTGAAATGACACATTCACGTATTCTGTATGCTATTTTTCAACAGCTTGTATTCTTGTCAATCCCATTGACAGTTAGTAAATGTTCCCATCATATACTTTATAAGCAGTTGTTTCCTGTGCTTCTATTTGTATGACACCAGTGATTTACTGTCCCTTTGGTCTCTGTGTTCTCTCCCTGCTGTTTTAGGTTATGGCTCTGAGCAGACTTCTGACTTTGGGGCTCTGTGTTCTCTCCCTGCTGGTTCCGCCAGGCCAGATGGAGCAGTGTGAATGCCAGGGTCCTGGAGGACCACCTGGCCCTCCTGGCCCTCCTGGGCCTGTTGGACCTTCTGGAGGTAAATGAGTCATAAGCTTAGTACAACTGCCTTACCCTATCATAATCCAAAATATAATACTGTTGATTTTGGAGTACACTGTCACTTTAAGCATGCATATTCATTTGTGTGCCTGATGATGGACTGATGATGAGGGGGACAGAGAACTCTGAATGACCTCAATTAGATAAGCACTCCTATTCCTACAAAAAGGCTTTGTCTGTACCAGTTGCCCAAAAAAACTGGGGCGGGGTATAATGAAAAAGCCCAATCCGGTATATTTCCTGATGTTACCCTTTGATTAGACTGTTGATTTTGGAATAAACTGCCAATTTAAGCAAGCCAGATCAGACTGCAGAGCACTTAGCAGGCTAATTTAAGCAGTCCTTGGTGTGTATGATGATGAACCCTCTCCCTGTTATCTCTCCATAGGCATACCTGGACTTCCTGGTCGACCTGGTCCACCTGGAGAGCGCGGTATAGTCTTAAATATTCACTGTTCTAACTATATTATTTACGTCCCAAAAATGTAAGTGGGTAACAACACCCTTCGAAGAAATGTCGACCACAACCGTAGTGCTGCTATCTCATTGTGTGTTTTTTTGGAAGACAAATAACTCTGAGTGACCTCAATTAGATAAGCACACCAATTCCTACAAAGAGTCTGTGTCTGTACCAATTGCCAAAATAAACCTATTAAAAGAGGCATAGTGAATTAATAGGGTATAGTGAATTATTAGCGGTTCACAGCGAAGCCATATCTCAGACTGCCCATCTTAATCTTTTCTTTTTATTGGCCAGTCTGAGATATGGCTTTTTCTTTGCAACTCTGCCTAGACGGTCAGCATCCTGGAGTCGCCTCTTCACTGTTGACGTTGAGACTGGTGTTTTGCGGGTACTATTTAATGAAGCTGCCAGTTAAGGACCTGTGAGGCGTCTGTTTCTCAAACTAGACACTCTAATGTATTTGTCCTCTTGCTCAGTTGTGCACCGGGGCCTCCCACTCCTCTTTCTATTCTGGTTAGAGACAGTTTGCACTGTTCTGTGAAGGGAGTAGTACACCGCGTTGTACGAGATTTTCAGTTTCTTGGCAATTTCTCGCATGGAATAGCCTTCATTTCTCAGAACAAGAATAGACTGACGAGTTTCAGAAGAAAGTTATTTATTTCTGGCCATTTTGAGCCTGTAATCGACCCTCAATTGCTGATGCTCCAGATACTCAACTAGTCTCAAGAAGGCCAGTTTTATTGCTTCTTTAATCAGCACAACAGTTTTCAGCTGTGCTAACATAATTGCAAAAGGGTTTTCTAATGATCAATTAGCCTTTTAAAATGATAAACTTGGATTAGCAAACACAACGTGCCATTGGAACACAGGACTGATGGTTGATGATAATGGGCCTCTGTACGCCTATGTAGATATTCCATTAAAAATCAGCCGTTTCCAGCTACGATAGCCATTTACAACATTAACAATGTCTACACTGTATTTCTGATCAATTTCATGTTATTTTAATGGACAAAAAAATTGCTTTTCTTTCAAAAACAAGGACATTTCTAAGTGACCCCAAACCTTTGAACGGTAGTGTATGTAGGTGCCTTTCCTCATGCTGAACACATTTGCCTCAATTACCCATAAAGGCCTGTCAGGATAGATTTTCCTTCATCTTGGAACTTTTGGAAAACCTTAAAAAAAACGTATTCTCATGAACCATAAGTCCACTTCTCTATCATCTATCCATAGGGCCATCTGGACCTTCTGGATTTTCTGGATTACCAGGAGTTTCTGGTAGAGTTGGACGTGATGGAGTCCCTGGTCCACCTGGTCCCCAGGGAGCTACTGGTACACTGCTGACTGACCTCTTCCTGGTTATGTATTTATTATTTGGTTCTCTCTAGTCACACCTTCTGTTTTCACAGACTTAGACCTGGAACCACTGCAAGCAAGCTTGGTCAAACTGGAGTTGGGTAAGGAAGTGAATTTCAGAGAGCATGATCAGAATGTTATGTACTTGTATGCAATATTACAGGTCCCGTATCTTAATTTGATCACTCTGTTGTCGCAGAGAATTTTCCTGCACAGCAGGAAATGCAAACGTGTGGTGTATTCAAGGTTTCTAAAGTTTGTAATTTCCACTTATACATTTCAGACTTGATTTTCCGTAACAAAAAAATGTATCAATCCCAACAGTTAATTATAATCCAAATAACAATTCATATTTCCTGTTGCTGCAGGATTATTTTCCTGCTGTGTGAAATGGGCTCAAATTAAGATAATGCCTCTGTAGATTATATTGTAGTTTACTAAGTATCAGTTCAACATAAATTATGCAATATTCGTAATTTTGGAAAATGCTGTGTGAATTTAGTCGAGTGTCAGCATTTGTGAAATATAATATGGCAACTTTTGCTTCCACTTTTAATGTTACACCGACTGCATTAATACCTGGTTTCTCTTCAGCCATAAACTATGACTTCGCCAGAAGAGTTGACAAGAAGTACTTTGTGTCACACAAGAGACAGGGTTCTTTTGACGACGCTGTTCAGTTCTGCACCAAGAGGGGCTTGCTGCTGGCTTTGCCGAAAAACGAGGAGGAAAACACTGCTCTCACTCAAGTCCTTGAAGGGGCTTTCAATAATGTGTGGCTCAATGTTGACAAAAGCAAAGAGGGAAAGTTTCAGCTAGATTTGAAAGGCCATCCCCTCACTTTTTTCCAAATGGGGAGATGGGGAACCAAAAGTGCCTAATGGGGATAGGGGCTGCACAATGTTGACAGAGTCAGGTGCATGGCAGGTGACATCTGATTGCTCCTTCAATGCCTATATCATGTGTGAGATATAGGGACACCTCTATGAAATGCTGTTTCTGAGTTTACAATGAAATCTTTCTTCTCTTCAATTAGGATTCTCTAGGTTTTATCTCTAGGTTTTATCTCTAGGTATTATCTCTAGGTTTTATCTCTAGGTATTATCTCTCAGGTATTATCTCTAGGTTTTATCTCTAGGTATTATCTCTAGGTTTTATCTCTAGGTTTTATCTCTAGGTTTTATCTCTAGGTTTTATCTCTAGGTCACTTGTATTTCCAGTTGTTCTGCACCTTTCATTCTTTCTTTTATTCAAATGAGCTAGTTAAAATGTGGGGTAGAATGTAAAACGGAAAGGGAAACTTGTCGAATAAAGCAACAAACACATTTACTTTACACTTGTCTGTCTCCTTCACGCTCCCTCTCTCTGAACAGACTGGCTGCTGATCATGCACATGGCTACTTTTGACCTACAGTATGATGACACAGGAATAGCAAATATATATTTCCAAGCAAGACAATATCAAGTTAAACTTGTATGAATCGGCTGACTTAGACCTGGAACCCACCTAGTAAAAGCGATGCATCTCAACACCAAAAGAAGGTATTGTCTGTGAGGGACCCCCTCCTTAATGCTGGTTTTATAGGTTTCTCTGGAGACATAATTACATGTTATCCATACCACCAGAGGGTGAAGGAGGACCCGTATCAGTGATTTTGACCAGATAGACAGATCCTTTGCCGAGTTATAGCTCCACATGTACTTGCCTAAGATTGTACTTTTCTGTACCACGTATCATATGACCGTGTACAAAACCCAAATTACCTTATTTTTGTGCACATACAAATCTGCCAATGGTATACAAGGTCTGCCAATGGTACAAATATAACTGCAATACAGAAGTCAGATATACTCTGAATCTACACAGAGAGCTGTACTGGTGTGTATTGTCTGAAAAATCGTTTTTCTAGGACAATTTAATTTGAAAGCATTTATTTGAATCCATGTTTCTCTATTAAGTTATACATATCATCAGAGGGTGGAGTGTTAACTGCATCAGTGATTTTGACCAGATAGACAGATCACCTGCAGATCACCTCATGTACTCACCTATGGTTATAACTGGTTATAACTAGGTATGACCGTGTACAAAATCACCTTACATTACCTTAGATATATGCTTAGTTGCGGTCAAAACAGCTCATAAAAGTATGTAAGTGGTATGAATACTTAGTAGAACTGTAGTACAGAAACCAGCTACCCTCTGAATGTACACATAATGCTGTATTGGTGTGTATTCTTCAAAAATACTTACTCTACTGAAAATGTTATGTAAATACCAGAATTCCTATAATATCCTCCAATGTTCTTTATGTGCAGCTTGTTAAGGTATTTTGGGTGCTATACCATTTGGTTTGAAGTAACTTAAAGGATTGAAGCATGCTGCCATAGCCCCTACCAGTCCCATTGTATCTCCAGCAGCGATGCTAAAGCAGATTTACCATCACCAACAAGTTTCTTTCCAGTCTTTTCTACCCGTTTCCAGTCTTTTCCATCCGTTTCCAGTATTTTCCATCCATTTCCAGTCTTTTCTGTCCCTTTCCAGTCTTTCTGTCCGTTTCCAGTCTTTCTGTCCGTTTCCAGTCTTTTCTGTCCGTTTCCAGTATTTTCCATCCATTTCCAGTCTTTTCTGTCCCTTTCCAGTCTTTCTGTCCGTTTCCAGTCTTTTCTGTCCCTTTCCAGTCTTTTCCATCCATTTCCAGTCTTTTCCATCCATTTCCAGTCTTTTCTGTCCCTTTCCAGTCTTTCTGTCTGTTTCCAGTATTTTCTGTCCGTTTCCAGTCTTTTCTGACCCTTTCCAGTCTTTTCCATCCATTTCCAGTCTTTTCGGTCCGTTTCCAGTCTTTTCTGTCCCTTTCCAGTCTTTTCTGTCCGTTTCCAGTATTTTCTGTCCCTTTCCAGTCTTTTCTGTCCGTTTCCAGTCTTTTCTGTCAGTTTCAGTTTTAGCCAATCTGACACAATAACATTCAACCTTGTCTGTTTATTATTATTTATGTCCAGTTACAATCTCAGACCATTCCTTCTCTCCAATAAGGTTATAATGGGAGAGTTAGTCCTTCTCTCCATAAGGTTATAATGGGAGAGTTAGTCCTTCTCTCCAATAAGGTTATAATGGGAGAGTTAGTCCTTCTCTCCAATAAGGTTATAATGGGAGAGTTAGTCCTTCTCTCCAATAAGGTTATAATGGGAGAGTTAGTCCTTCTCTCCAATAAGGTTATAATGGGAGAGTTAGTCCTTCTCTCCAATAAGGTTATAATGGGAGAGTTAGTCCTTCTCTCCAATAAGGTTATAATGGGAGAGTTAGTCCTTCTCTCTAATAAGGTTGTAATGTGAGAGTTAAACCAGATTAAGAACCAATATCATATCCAAGACAGACACTCTAGGTTCTTCTCAAATGGCACACTATTCCCTATGTAGTGCACTACTTCTGTTCAGGGGCTGTAGGGGTTGTAGGGCTGTAGGGGCTGTAGGGCTGTAGGGGAGGTAGGGGCTGTAGGGGGTGTAGGGCTGTAGGGGGTGTAGAGCTGTAGGGGGTGTAGGGGTGTAGGGGTTGTAGGGCTGTAGGGCTGTAGGGCTGTAGGGGGTGTAGGGCTGTAGGGCTGTAGGGGTTGTAGGGCTGTAGGGCTGTAGGGGGTGTAGGGCTGTAGGGCTGTAGGGCTGTAGGGCTGTAGGGGCTGTAGGGCTGTAGAGCTGTAGGGGCTGTAGGGCTGTAGGGGGTGTAGGGCTGTAGGGGCTGTAGGGCTGTAGGGGCTGTAGGGCTGTAGGGCTGTAGGGGCTGTTGGGGTTGTAGGGCTGTAGGGGTTGTAGGGCTGTAGGGGTTGTAGGGCTGTAGGGGCTGTTGGGGTTGTAGGGCTGTAGGGGCTGTAGGGCTGTAGGGCTGTAGGGGCTGTAGCGGTTGTAGGGCTGTAGGGGCTGTTGGGGTTGTAGGGCTGTAGGGGCTGTTGGGGCTGTAGGGGTTGTAGGGGCTGTAGGGGTTGTAGGGCTGTAGGGGTTGTAGGGCTGTAGGGGGTGTAGGGCTGTAGGGGGTGTAGGGCTGTAGGGGCTGTAGGGCTGTAGGGGCTGTAGGGAGTGTAGGGCTGTAGGGGCTGTAGGGGTTGTAGGGCTGTAGGGGATGTAGGGGTTGTAGGGCTGTATGGCTGTAGGGAGTGTAGGGCTGTAGGGGGAGTAGGGCTGTAGAGGGTGTAGGGCTGTAGGGGCTGTAGGGCTGTAGGTGATGTAGGGGCTGTAGGGGGTGTAGGGGTGTAGGGGCTGTAGGGCTGTAGGGGTGTAGGGCTGTAGGGCTGTAGGGGGTGTAGGGCTGTAGGGCTGTAGGGGGTGTAGGGCTGTAGGGCTGTAGGGGGTGTAGGGCTGTAGGGCTGTAGGGTCTGTAGGGCTGTAGGGCTGTAGAGCTGTAGGGGCTGTAGAGGCTGTAGGGCTGTAGGGGGTGTAGGGCTGTAGGGCTGTAGGGGGTGTAGGGCTGTAGGGCTTTAGGGGATGTAGGGCTGTAGGGGCTGTAGGGCTGTAGGGCTGTAGGGGCTGTTGGGGTTGTAGGGCTGTAGGGGTTGTAGGGCTGTAGGGGCTGTAGGGCTGTAGGGCTGTAGGGGCTGTAGCGGTTGTAGGGCTGTAGGGGCTGTTGGGGTTGTAGGGCTGTAGGGGCTGTTGGGGCTGTAGGGGTTGTAGGGGCTGTAGGGGTTGTAGGGCTGTAGGGGTTGTAGGGCTGTAGGGGGTGTAGGGCTGTAGGGGGTGTAGGGCTGTAGGGGCTGTAGGGCTGTAGGGGCTGTAGGGCTGTAGGGGGTGTAGGGCTGTAGGGGCTGTAGGGATTGTGTCAGCTTCCTGCCTCCTGTTTGTCTCCGGGCCTCTAGAGGTCATCTGTGTTCCCCTCTGCCTTAGTTCTTCCTCGTGTGTCCTAATTAGTTTGATCCAGGTCACCTGTGCCTTGTTTCCCCTTGTGTATTTTAGCTGTGTGTTTTCCCCTTGTTTCTCACTTGGTTATTGAGTCCTGGCTATGTGTCTCCTGCTTTGTTCCACCGTGTCTTTCCAAGTAAGGTTTTCTAAGTTATCTTTGGTTTGTTTTTCTCCCCCTCGTGGAGTTATTTTGTTTTGCCTCCTGTTTTGTTAGTATACCTCTTTCTGAGAAGAACTTTTGTTGGACTATTTTTGAAGTGCTAAGAACTTTTGTTTTTACATTAAATCTACTTGCCTGGAGTATTGCCTTGGGTGTTTCATTTGGGTCCTACTACACCTCCTCTGTGGCTAAGGGGTATTACCCCCCAGCTCTCCACATCTGAGACCGGAGTTCAAGCCCAGCTTGTGACAGAATAACCAAGTCATCATGGACCCAGAAACACTCAGTTCCCAGGACCTGTTGGCGGTGATCACTCGACATGAGGCTTCTTTCCAGCGCCATGAAGCCGTTCTCAGCCGACAAGAGGAGCTGATGGCTAGACATTCTCAACTCCTGGCCGAAATGATGAGTTCCCTTCACCAGCTCTTTGAACGCCTCCTTGGTCCTCTCCCTTCCCCCAGGTCACCTCCCAGTGACGACAGGCCTTCTCGGTTGGCGGAGCCCCGACTACCACCTCCCAAGCCCTTTTCTGGGGATCCAAGCTCTTGCCAGGGTTTCCTCACCCAATGCTCCCTCACCTTCGAGCTCCAACCCTCAAGTTTTCCCACAGACCGTTCCAAGATTGCCTACATCATTACCCTTCTTTCAGACAAGGCGCTCGCCTGGGCCTCTGCGGTGTGGCAGTCCCAGGAGGCCTGTTGTGACTCCCACGCTGCATTTGTAGAAGAGTTCAAGCGGGTGTTCGATCATCCTGTCAGTTGGCGGGAGGCTTCCAAGCGCCTACTGTCTCTCCGTCAGGGCCCCCAAGCACGGCAGATTTTCGCCATTGATTTTCGGACCATAGCAGCAAGGAGCGGATGGAATGATGAAGCGCTGAGGGTCTGCTTTCAGGGAGGGTTATCTGAGCCCCTTCAAGATGAGTTAGCCACCCGAGAACCAGCTGGAGATCTCGAGTCCCTCATAGCCTTGGCCATCCGCCTGGACAATCGTCTAAGAGAGCGGAGAACGGCTCGCCGCCAGGTGTCTCAGTCCCAAGTTCCTCGGAGCAGCTCTGTTTCTCCTGTTTGGACTCCGTCATTCAGAGCTTCCCCGGCTCCTGAACTGCTCCAGGATTCCCCGGAGAGCATGCAGTTAGGCCGTTCCAGGCTTTCTCCCAACGAAAGGGAACGTCGCATGAGGGAGCGTCGGTGCCTCTACTGCGGGGTTGCCGGCCACTTCCGCTCCACTTGCCCCGAGCTTTCGGGAACGCCAGTCCCCGCCCAGCTACAGGAGGGCTGTGATGGGGAGAATTAGAGCTCCTCCCTACTAACGCTGTCCTGGCTATTCCAGCCACTCTGTCCTGGGAGGGCCACCAGCATCGGGTCCAGGCTATGATCGATTCCGGTGCCGCAGGTGATTTCCTGGATGTAACCTTGGCTAAGGAACTTAAGATCCCTACCCAACTACTTCCTCATCCCCAGGCAGTTACAGCCTTAGATGGCAGACCTCTGGAACCAGGAAAGGTTACAGAGGCGACTCAGTCCTTGCGACTTACCATCTCTCAACACCAGCAGGAGGAAACCTTCTATCTCATTGACTCTCCCGAGTATCCTATAATCCTGGGTCACCCTTGGCTATGCAGACATAATCCCCAGATCGACTGGTCTACTGGCACCATTCTAAGCTGGGGTCCCACTTGCCAACTCACCTGTATGCTTCAGAGTTCCTCAGCACCTAGTACCCAGTTTCAAGAGTCTGTTGACGTCTCCCTAGTCCCCAGTGTTTACCATCGGTTCAAGGCTGTGTTCAGCAAGGCCCGGGCTACTTCCTTACCGCCTCATCGCACGTATGACTGTGCCATTGATCTACTCCCTGGGTGCTGCCCTCCTAGAGGTCGGATCTTTTCCTTGTCCTCCCGAGCACGCCGCTATGGACACCTACATTAAGGAGTCCTTGGCAGCTGGCCTCATCCATGCCTCTACTTCCCCGGCTGGGGCGGGCTTCTTTTTGTTGAAAAGAAGGACGGGGGCCTTAGGCCTTGTATTGATTACCGGGGACTCAACAAGATCACGGTTCGGAATCGATACCCTCTTCCTCTCATGGCCACTGCTTTTGAGCTGCTTCAAGGGGCTTCCATTTTTACTAAACTGGATCTCCGCAATGCTTACCATCTCGTGCGGATCCGGCAAGGTGACGAATGGAAGACGGCGTTCAACACGCCCACGGGCACTATGAATATCGGGTGATGCCGTTCGGGCTCACCAATGCCCCCGCAGTATTCCAAGCCCTGATTAATGATGTTCCCCCGGGATATGCTTAATCTGTTCGTCTTCGTGTACCTGGACGATATCCTCATCTTCTCGAGGTCACTGAAGGAGCATGAGGGGCATGTTAGCCGGGTTCTCCAGAGGCTCCTGGACAATCACCTCTACGTTAAACCTGAGAAGTGTGAATTTCATGTTTCTCAGACTCAGTTTCTCGGGTTTATTGTCACTCCCGGGCACCTAGAGATGGATCCCAAGAAGGTCGAAGCGGTCCGCAGCTGGCCCACACCTGCCACGGTCAAGGAGGTTCAACGGTTCATTGGCTTTTCTAACTTCTATCGGAAGTTCATCAAGAATTTCAGCTCGGTGGTAGCCCCCTTGACGACGCTTACCAAGGAGGAGGGACCAAGATTCACTGGGGTCCGGAAGCAGCAGGGGCCTTCGAGGATCTCAAGCGCCGCTTCACGTCTGCTCCGATTCTGGTGACTCCTGACCCAGAAAGACCTTTCGTGGTGGAGGTGGACGCCTCAGAGGTGGGGGTGGGAGCCGTCCTGTCACAGAGGGGTGAGGATGGGAGATTACACCCTTGTGCCTTCATGTCTCGCCGCCTGTCTGAGGCCGAGCGCAACTACCACGTGGGGGATCTAGAGTTACTTGCAGTAAAACTGGCCTTGGAAGAGTGGCGCCATTGGCTTGAGGGGGCTCAGCACCCGTTCCAGGTTCTCACAGACCACAAGAACCTGGAATATCTCCAACAGGCTAAGCGGATGAACCCTCGGCAAGCACGATGGTCCCTTTTCTTTAATCGATTCCAGTTCCTCCTGTCTTACCGACCTGGCACCAAGAACGTCAAGCCGGATGCCCTGTCTCGAGCCTATTCTCCCGAGGTACAAGAGAAGCCCTTGGCATCGATTATTCCGAGGTCTAGGATCGTCGCACCTCTTCAGTGGGAACTAGAAAGAGGGGTACGAGAAGCCCTTGTCCAGGAGCCCGATCCGGGCGGTGGTCCTGCCGGTCGCCTGTAATGCCTCTCTCTGTTCGGGCCCGCGTCTTGCAGTGGGGTCATGAGTCGCCCTTGACATGCCATCCAGGCAGTGCTCGCACACTGGAATTCCTCCGACGGCGGTTTTGGTGGCCGTCCATCAGGAAGGACGTGCAGGTCTATGTTGAGGCCTGCCCGGTGTGCAACCAGGGAAAGTCGGCACGCCAGCGACCCCAGGGACTGCTCCATCCCTTACCTATTCCTCGAAGGCCATGGTCACACCTTTCTCTGGACTTTGTTACGGGACTTCCTCCATCCCAGGGCAACACCGTCATCCTAGTGATCGTTGACCGGTTCTCTAAGGCTGCCCGGTTTATTCCCCTGCCCAAGCTGCCCTCGGCTAAGGAGACTGCTGAGCTCCTCATGAACCATGTCTTCCGGATATTTGGCATTCCCCTGGACGTGGTCTCTGACCGAGGTCCCCAATTCTCGTCCCGGTTTTGGGGGCCTTCTGCAGGCTTATTGGGGCCACAGCCAGCCTATCGTCGGGGTTCCATCCAGAGTCTAATGGCCAAACGGAACGGATTAATCAGGATCTGGAGACCACCCTGCGGTGTATGGCGGCCAGTAATCCCACGTCTTGGGCCACCTATATCATTTGGGCTGAATATGCCCACAACACCCTCCAGTCTTCAGCCACCGGATTGTCCCCCTTCGAATGCCAGTTCGGTTACAACCCTCCATTATTTCCAGAGGAAGAGGCGCAAGTTGGTGTTCCCTCGGCCCAGCGCTTTGTCCAACGCTGTAGGCGGACCTGGAAGAAGGCCAGGTGTATCCTCCTTCGGACCTCCCAGAGATACCAAAGTCAGGCTAATCGACACCGCCGGACGGCCCCTAGTTTCCGAGCTGGTCAAAGAGTTTGGTTGGCCACTAAGAACCTGCCCCTCGGGTCGAATCCAGGAAGCTTTCCCAGAGATACATCGGCCCCTTTCCGCATTGCTAGAAAGGTTAACCCTGTTTCGTATCGTTTGGTTCTGCCTCGCTCCCTTAGAGTTAACCCCACTTTCCATGTTTCACTCCTTAAACCTGTCTTGTCTTCTCCTTTTGCCCCCCACGCAGACCCCCGCCACCTCCCAGGATCATTGACGGCCAGCCAGCCTACACAGTCCGCCGGATACTGGACTCCCGGAGGGTCCAGAACTCTCTGCAGTATCTGGTGGACTGGGAGGGCTACGGGCCAGAGGAGCGCTCCTGGGTTCCAGCCAGGGACATCCTGGACCCAGGTTTGATCCGAGATTTTCGCACCCTGGGGCCGGGGTGTTCTGGAAGGAACGCCAGGAGTCGTTCCTAGAGGAGGGGGTCCTGTCAGCTTCCTGCCTCCCTGTTTGTCTCCCGGGCCTCTAGAGGTCATCTGTGTTCCCCTCTGCCTTAGTTCTTCCTCGTGTGTCCTAATTAGTTTGATCCAGGTCACCTGTGCCTTGTTTCCCCTTGTGTATTTTAGCTGTGTGTTTTCCCCTTGTTTCTCACTTGGTTATTGAGTCCTGGCTATGTGTCTCCTGCTTTGTTCCACCGTGTCTTTCCAAGTAAGGTTTTCTAAGTTATCTTTGGTTTGTTTTTCTCCCCTCGTGGGAGTTATTTTGTTTTGCCTCCTGTTTTGTTAGTATACCTCTTTCTGAGAAGAACTTTTGTTGGACTATTTTTGAAGTGCTAAGAACTTTTGTTTTTACATTAAATCTACTTGCCTGGAGTATTGCCTTGGGTGTTTCATTTGGGTCCTACTACACCTCCTCTGTGGCTAAGGGGTATTACCCCCAGCTCTCCACATCTGAGACCGGAGTTCAAGCCCAGCTTGTGACAGATTGTAGGGCTGTAGGGGATGTAGGGGGTGTAGGGCTGTAGGGGCTGTAGGGATTGTAGGGCTGTAGGGCTGTAGGGAGTGTAGGGCTGTAGGGGGAGTAGGGCTGTAGGGGGTGTAGGGCTGTAGGGGCTGTAGGGCTGTAGGGGGTGTAGGGCTGTAGGGGCTGTAGGGCTGTAGGGGCTGTAGGGCTGTAGGGGCTGTAGGGCTGTAGGGGCTGTAGGGCTGTAGGGAGTGTAGGGCTGTAGGGGCTGTAGGGGTTGTAGGGCTGTAGGGGCTGTAGGGGATGTAGGGCTGTAGGGCTGTAGGGGGTGTAGGGGGTGTAGGGCTGTAGGGCTGTAGGGGGTGTAGGGCTGTAGGGCTGTAGGGGGTGTAGGGCTGTAAGGGTTGTAGGGGCTATAGAGCTGTAGGGGCTGTAGGGCTGTAGGGCTGTAGGGGATGTAGGGCTGTAGGGGGTGTAGGGCTGTAAGGGTTGTAGGGGCTGTAGAGCTGTAGGGGGTGTAGGGCTGTAGGGGCTGTAGGGCTGTAGGGGCTGTAGGGCTGTAGGGGCTGTAGGGCTGTAGGGCTGTAGGGGCTGTAGGGGCTGTAGGGGCTGTAGGGGTTGTAGGGCTGTAGGGGTTGTAGGGCTGTAGGGACTGTTGGGGTTGTAGGGCTGTAGGGGCTGTTGGGGCTGTAGGGCTGTAGGGCTGTAGGGGCTGTAGGGGCTGTAGGGGCTGTAGGGGTTGTAGGGCTGTAGGGGCTGTAGGGGTTGTAGGGCTGTAGGGCTGTAGGGCTGTAGGGGCTGTAGGGGTTGTAGGGCTGTTGGGGCTGTTGGGGCTGTAGGGCTGTAGGGCTGTAGGGGCTGTAGGGCTGTAGGGGTGTAGGACTGTAGGACTGTAGGGCTGTAGGGCTGTAGGGGTGTAGGACTGTAGGACTGTAGGACTGTAGGGCTGTAGGGGCTGTAGGGCTGTAGGGGTGTGTTAATACATATGTTTACTATTGAGGGAGTTGTAATGAAATGCTGCATGTGTGTTTATTGAGCCCGATAGAGTTGACATTATGACGTGCAGGAGCTGGGCTGTAATAGGGCTGGAGACCAGCTATAAAGTGAGTGTAATGAAAAGCCAGGTAATTGTTTTGAAAGGGTAACAAGCCCTGGTTTCAATTAGGTTGTACTCCATCCCATCCCCCACCACCGCAGACAAGGAAAATCATGCCACCTCGCTCTATTATTCACAACTTTAGTTTTTTTTTCAATCAATAGAATCTTGAGAGAGAGAGAGAGAGAGGGTGAGGGAGAGAGTGAGAGAAAGATAGAGAGGGAGAGAGAGAGAGGGTGAGGGGGAGAGAGAGGGACGGAGAGGGAGAGAGAGAAAGTGGGTGAGGGAGAGGGACAAGAATGGATGTAGAGGGTGTTAAATTCTATTTCTCACTATTTTTCTAACTTGAAGTTTTGTTTTTAGCCACACCCAAGTCTTGTAATGAGTGGGAGAAACTCAACGTATTACTTTAGTGGAACACATGTTTTGAAACACACACACTAGGGTTGGGAAACACACACACACTCACTAGGGTTGGGAAACACACACACACTCACTAGGGTTGGGAAACACACACACACTCACTAGGGTTGGGAAACACACACACACACTAGGGTGGGGAAACACACACACACACTAGGGTGGGGAAACACACACACACACACTAGGGTGGGGAAATAGTCTAGGATTCCATCTGGAATGCATAACAGATAGAATCCATCTCAACATCTCCTCTGGCTCAGGATCAGGAGAGGAGGAGGTACTGTTCTGGGATGGGGAGTGTTCTGCTACATCTGTCCTACTCTGTTCAAAGATTTCACCATTCTTTACTCTCTCTCCCTCTCTCTCCGTCTCCCTCTCGCTCTCTCTCTCTCTCTCTCTCTGTCTCTCTCTCTGTCTCTCTCTCTGCTTTATACAGTTAACTCATCTTAGGCTGTTTTCTCTCCCTGTGTGTGTTTAATGTTCTGGGGCCTGACCTGTGCTCTTTATTTCCAACAGGATGTGAGTGAATTAGTGACATTCTGTAGTAGTTCACAATATAAGATGGTCTTGAGTGCAGCCCAGAGCCCAGCTGTAAGGGAAAAGGACATAGAGAGGAATGGGATCTATTAATACTAGTTCCATCCCTCATCCCTGTCTTCCTGACCTGGGATGACAACTTACAACCTTCTGCACAATGAACTAGGTCATATCTGTTGTATTATACACTACAGGACAATCATGGGCTCATCTATGGTGCAGGCCAGCTGCAGGAGGGTGGGTTGAGGAAGGGATATGAAGAGAGATGTGATCTATTAGCTATTATTTTTGACATTTAGCAGACGCTCACTTACAGGAGCAATTAGGGTTAAGTGCCTTGCTCAAGGGCACTTCGACAGATTTTTCACCTAGTTGGCTCGGGGATTAGAACCAGCGACCTTTCGGTTACTGGCACAACGCTCTTAACCACTAAGCTACTTGCCGCCCGTTACATTAAACATAACAGAGTCACGGAGTAATACCATCCCAGTCTTCCTGACCTGGGATGTTCAGAAGAACCCACTTCACAACTCAACATCTGCTTCGCTAACGTGTGTGTGTGTGTGTGTGTGTGTGTGTGCTACAATAATACAACCCTGTCCTTAGTTATCTGCCCCAAGATCAGCATCAGTTGTGGACTTTGTGTGTCACCCTGGTGTTGATGCTGTCCATCCAGAGGAAGATGGAATCCATATACCCTCTTGACTGTTGGGCTTTCCTGCCAGAGTGTTTGTGTTAGGAGATGACTGGCCGATCCGTGGCTGGGTCAGGGAGATAGATAAACACGTTGATTAAAAAGAGATCCATTCAACTGTTAGCGGAATGTTCAAGAATACTAGTTTTTATCGCCTGGAACTACGCAACTACGCCAACGTGTTCCTGCCAATGCGATGGGAGGTGACTCTATGGACTGACCGTAGTTGGACTGGGATCTCCAGGATCTCATTGGATGTGTGTAATGTTTTCCTACTTGGTCAAGGGGATCCACATGTGATAGCCTGGTGACTGTAGAGAGACTGCCCAGACAGACTGCTGTGGTCAACCAGCCAGGGGAATATTGCTGTAGTCAATCAGGGGCTCATGCCCTGTGCTGTTGCGATGTGTGTCTGCGTGCATTCATCCATCTGCATGGTCTGGACAGCTGCCCAGAGTAGCCACTCTCACAACCACTAATGCTCTGTAATGACTGTCATCTCACACAGTGGCAGCAGGCTGGAGAAAGCTTGGCAAGGGGGAATGGACACACGCACACACACACACACAGACACACACACAGACACACACAGACACACACACAGACACACACAGACACACACACACACACACACACACACACACACACACACACACACACAGACACACACACACACACACACACACACACACACAGACACACACACACACACACACACACACACACACACACACACACACACACACACACACACACACAGACACACACAGACACACACACACACACACACACACACACGACACACACACACACACACACACACACACACACACACACACACACACACACACACACACAGACACACACACAGACACACACAGACACACACACACACACACACACACACACACACACACAGACACACACGTGTATGATCAAAACAAACTACTGCAGCAGGACACAGATCAGCTACAGCAGTCAGGGCTAGTGGAGTCAACTTTGTGTCCTGATAACGAAGCCAACCATTGTGTAATTTTATTTTTTCTCTCTGTTTTGACCTCTCTTCTAACCCTCTGTGGTTCTGTGTAGGCGGTAGGCTATAGTGTTACAGTTTTTTACAATCACTTTGGCACTAATTTCAGAACCTTGACGTCATTTTTCAAAACTCTAGACACAAAACTCAAAACGGTCATCACTTGTAACACAGGCTGTCCAATGTTCAAAAAATTGCATTGTGCATTCATATCTTTAAATAAATCTTGCACTTGCACAATCATTGATTCAAAAAAGAAATGTATTGTGAAATACCAATGAAACGTTAATTTAGATCACCCACACAAAAGCAACCGATAGTTCCACTGTGTCATTGTTCGTACGATCATTAAATATTGTAGTACAAAATAGGTGATACATGTTTCATTATGGTACTACATGTAAATACATCCCTGTAAAAGTACTGCAGTAGTAGAGAGAATACTACAGACACAGTGGAATCATTTAACAAAATCTGAAATATATTGATGAAAAATACTACAGTACTGTAAAACATCAAATGCAGTGTTCCTCAACTTGCTTGCTTGTACTGTAAAAAGCAAAACATAGGAGTGATTACTGTACTTCTACATTTTCATCAACTCTGTTTTGTGGATTTGGCCACAGGTTCTCATCTACATCACAATGGATGTTTTCATTAGCCAAACATCTTTGAAAAAACCTTCGGCCATGGCGAATCCAGGCCTGACACTGGTCTGCCGTGATGTCATTGCATGCATCATCCATGGCCTGGAGAAGAGTGACTTGTTCATGAGGGCGCCTATCATAAACCTTCCATCTCCATGTGGAGAAAAATTCCTCAATCAGGTTAAGGAAAGGAGAGTATGGGGGTAAATACAGTGTGGTAAATTGTGCATGGGCCTGAAACCATGCTTGCACCATATG